>NC_048277.1:16248423-16550923 GCF_009762535.1 Notolabrus celidotus
TTTACTGAACGGTGCCATGAATAAATTTGTGGAAAAGTTCTGTCAAAATTCATTTCTTAAAGGACTTGCAAAGTAATGTTCTTGGGATGTTTTACCAAAATAAACACAGGAGTATTCTAGGAAAATAAATGATGACAGAAATGTATTCATAATTAATTAGTTTCATCTCAATAACAAAACAGCTGACAGCGGTTTCTGTGTGTTCGTGCCTGTATGTGTCAGTTTAGATACATGAAAGTAAAGCCATGATGTGTCGTGATTTCCTTGTCACTCATTAGCATTCGGATGTTAGCATGCGAAATAGTCAGCTTAGACCACCACCCGTTTGATTCTGGTCTTTTTCAGCTTTAAGTAAAGGGTGCCTGGCTGCAATTTGTTGCTGTCAGAATGATCAATGGGTCTCAATAATATTACAGCTTATATGGATATGGGAAGGTGCATCTCTACAGCAGGCAATCGATAAATCTGTGATCCTCCAACCAGCCACCCTCACCATGCGGAGAGATTTAGAGGCAGGGTGAGCAGCCTTGTATTCGTGCATACTAACTCTTATGCAGATTTGTTAAAAAAAAAAAGTCTCCAAATGCACTCCAACTTTGTCTAATAATGTCGTAGGTATTCATTTACCAGGATGACAGCCTGTGAGAGCTTTTTCCTGTTTGGAGCCAGCATGTACATCATGTATTATTTGTAAAATGATAGCAAACATCTTGTTGGAAGTGTCCTTAATTGAAAAGTTAACTTTAAAAAACGCAAAGGAGACTTCCCCCTCCAGTGTGTTGATGACAACTTTGTTATGATGAGTGCCACATCAGGGACTTCAGCACAGCATGGCACTCACAGTCTATCTTTCCTGAAGACAAAGACAAACAAGTAAACATGGACATGCTCAGAAGGGTGAGAGTGGTGAGTTATGTTGAAAAGAATCACATCTAGAGTTGTGGACATTACAGAGAGTTACGAAGAAGAACCACAGACTGGGAAGCACAATATTATTGTCATAATATCAGTATCAGCAGATAAAAGCTTGAAAAGTTAATTATATGTATCGACCAATATGAAAATGTTGCTGCTATTTATGGTAAATGTGGTGATACATTAATTATGAAAACGTATGCACAACAAGCTTCAACATGTCAGCTGTATGGATTATTACTATTTTTAAGTGTCAGAAACAGACAGCAAAACAGCTATTTGCAAGGTTTGTGATGCACAGGTGATGTCAGGAAGGTAAAAAACAACTCTCTGAGTTTCTGAAAAGTAAAAATTAAGTGCGTTGGTGAAAACCTGTCAGCCGCCTCTACTTCGCTCAATCAACAAAGCAAAGAAATATAGTACTAAATTAATTGCACTCAACAACCAGCCTGTCATGGTGGAAGATACAGGCTTCCAAAGGCCAATGATGTACGTGGAGCCTTGCTACACTATGCCTAGTAGATGTAGCCTTATATGAACTGCAAAGCTTCTTCTTCAGTCACGTAGAGAAGCTTCTCACTAATGCTACTTATACTAGCTTCACCACAGACAACTGGACATGGAGTGTTAACCCTCTCAATATGTTGAGCATCACTGCCCAGTAGATTGATGACATGTAATCCACAGAAACTGATATGATATGGACAGCACTGATTAGAAAATATTGCAGTGCATTGAAAAAGCTTAAATTTCCACAAATAAACTCTTGTTTTAGTGCCAATAAGCACAATAATCAGAAAATATGTATTAACTTACAATTGTGTTTTGCTTATACAATAATATTAACGGGTAATAAAGCCTATTGAATAATCCTTTCTCTTTTTTAGTTTTAGATGTGCGTGAAGAAATAGTAAAATTAGCTAAAAGATCAAACAGATGCTGTTCAATCGTTTCATAATTCAGTGTGAAGCAGGATGAATGGAACAATATGCAATATTTTTTTTTTTGTAGATGTGTGTTTATTTTAATAGACCCTATCAGCCATGACAGAACTTCATGTGCTTTCTGGACCACCATGACAAGTATAAGAACACAAAGATTCAAGCTAGTCTGTTTTTTCTATTATTATTATTATTATTTTTATTATTCATACAAAAGAGTAGCACAGTATGTCAAAATAATTTTACTGACCGCAGCAGCAGTTATTTAATATTTCTACAATCCTCCTTCTCTGTGTGAGCTCCAACTGAGCTTGTTTTGTGAGTGCCATCTCCAGCGTGTTTATATCCTTGTTCCTACTGTTCCCAGTCTCCCTTACTTTGTGGTTGATCAGCACATCAACGGCAAATTTTATACATAAAAAAAGACAGACTACTACAAGTAGTCATTTAACAATTTAAATCAATGCAAATGCACCTTATAGCTACACAGCAGCAGCATATTTGAGAAAACTAGCAAACAGTCGATACCATAACATGATTACTACAAGAGAAAGAGTGGAGAGGAAGCTCCAGCAGCATTCTGTCATAAAGCACCAAACATGGAAACCGCTGCAAGACCGGACTATGCATGCAATTCTTTCAGAAGCAAGTTACCATTAAGCAACTAGCTTATCTTGTTGAATCAAAACAGTATGTCCTTGACTCCTTGTAGTACGGAAGACAGCCTTTGAGTGAAATGGCCATGACAACCTGTCAGTCTCAAGAGCACATTTTTTACAGACAGGTGTTATTACAGTGGCAGAAAACATGATTTATTCCCTTGAAACCCATTTAGGAGAGGCAGACAAAATATTAAAAATACTATTTATTATTGTTATTTCTTCTACTATAAGACATTACTTCTCATGCTTTCAATACAACACTACTGGGTCAATGTCAGTTAAGAAGTTAAAAATATTTAATTATTAATATCACCATTTTGGATGTAGATGATTTATCTCATCAATAAGTACTGTCTGTTGTTTACACCAAAACAGAAGAAACTAAAAATGAGTGTTAAAAGCAACTTTGTGTTCAGGAAAACAACACCCTGTATTTTTAAGTATGGTATTGTTTAAATTCCTTTCGATTTAAACTCTTTCTTTAAGGATCTGTAAAATAAAACATCAGTATCCACTGTTTCAGCTCTTCATTCTTTCTCTAAACCCTAGCTTCAGAACAAGTAATCGAACAAGCCTGAAATAAAGTTGTTATGTCCCTTTTTCAATCTTTGACAACTTACTTTGTCTTATATTACACATGATATGAAATCTCTAATAAATTACACCTTTATTATACCTTTGCAGAATGACTTCCTGTTTGTCAGACTCTCTTATGCCTCATATATTTTTTACCCCAGCAGCCTGGAAACTTGCAGTCTTTAGTGGGTTCACATTAAACTGTGCATTCAGCTTTATATATGGCAGCCTAAAGAGGTTTAAACGACTTGGCAGGAAGAGAATCCCAGTGTGAAATGGGATGTGGTGCTGAACTGGGGTGATCCAGTCCCACAGGCTCAGTTGTAAAGCACCGCTGGACTTCACTAACTCCTGCGCACCTTCCCACTACCTCCTCTCTCTGTCCCTCTCTTCTAACTTTCTTTTCACACAGCCCCCACTTTCTCTCTTCAAATGTCTATTTTCCACCACCTTGTGGATAAAACTCTGTGTCATGCTGAGAATGTGCTGCTCTTAATTATTGCGTAGTAATAAATGAAGTCTAAGCTCCAACTCTCCAGAGTGGCTCATGCTGATCTCCAGCAGAGAGGCGAGTGTGCCTTACCAGAGGCACATCAGTCTCATCAAGCTCTGTGGCTTCGCTTCACTTACAGCTTCATATATATGAGAGCTTAATAGAGACTGATTCATTGATATTCCAGCCAAACTGCCCTGGGATTTGGCAGAGCAGCCACCAGCAGAGGGAAGAGATAGAGAAAACAAAGTGATGGAGAGTGAGTAGGAGGGAAGGCGAGAGACTGAGAAAGTTACAGCAGATTTGCAGTCACATGCTGAGATGCCAGGGATGATAAAACCATCTCTCACAGGCAGACCGCAGTGATAAACTTGATTTGGTCCCATCACTCACCCCAAAACCCTTCCTTTATTCTCACACTGGCCCCCCTGCATTGCTCTTCTTACTCAAACATGATGAAGAGGAGCTGGGGAGAGAAGAGCAGCTGGCCTGGTCTCGACGGGGTGAGGGAACACATTTGGCAAAATCAAATCAGGACGGTCAAAGGTTGAAGCCTGGAAGTCTCCCTGTGGAGCGGCAAATGGGATCAACACTGCACAGATGACCAGAATACTATGCAACTATACAACTCTTTCAACCAACCTGATAAAACCGTGTTCCCTTGAGCTCTTGCATTGTTTGACAAACACACATTTCAAAAGGCTATTCTGATAGCGTGCCCAGATTAACATTATAATTATTATCATTTTTGGAGTGGCCCTGTTGATGCATTGTGAAAAAGACTGAAATTGATACTGATGCCTCTGATACAGATGCTTTCTGATGCCTCAATAAGACCATTTAAAGAAAATGAGACTATCAGTGACAGAGAGTTTTTAAATACCTTAACTGACATTTTACAGATGTCATTTCACATGGAGTGATACCTTTGACTGTTAAAAGTCAGCACAATTTTTTTTCATAACAGAATCCTACCCATACACGTAAAGGACAAGACCAGCAAAGATGCAAGAGGTACTTCTTTGGCCAACAGGGGTCACCAAGATGAATACAAAATAATAAAAATAAACAATTAAAAAACAAAACAGTGGCAACAGATGAAACTTCAATACACACCATTAAGTTTAAAAAAAATGGTTAAAAGTGTATTTATATAGCGCTTGTCTAGTCTTTCTGACCACTCAAAGCGCTTTCATACTTCTCATCACATTCACCCATTCACACCATCAGTATTAACTAATTCATCATAAAATATTGCTGTCCATGTCCATGTGAGCAATTTGGGGTTTAGTCTTCCCCAAGGACACTTCGGCATGTGACTGCAGGAAGTGGTATCAAACCGCCAACCTTCCAATTAAGAGACCACAAACGTATCTACAAAAGTCACTTTAAGAAAAATCTATAAAAGATTATGTGCTACATTGAAATATCACAAAAGCTGCTTGAAGCCTGTTGAAAAAATCAGTTATGTTTTTCAAAGGTAGCACCTGCGGTGATCACAAAGCAGCAACCTTCAGTATTGAAAACTGAGGGCCATTGTAAAGTGCAAAAACCTGCAGTCCCTCAAGTGTCCACTTGAGGTTGGCTCCAAAAGCCCAGTTAAAACTTTTGTTGAAATTTCCATTTTTACAACCTGGTGCAAAAAGTGGTTGAATTTTTTTATTCATACACACTGTACAGGGGGAGATTTTCATGACTCATTAATTTAGGAGTTATTCGGACTAAGAGATACAGTTAAATTTACAGATTTTTTTAAATTGTCACACTGGTGAGAGGATTGAAGCCTTAGGTCCACCTCAGCATCACCACTTTGTATGTTGTCCAAAAGTGAGGTTAAGTCAGCATTTCCAATATGCCAACCACCACCAATTGGCTTTAAATCGCCTTCTCACAAACCAATGGGTGATGTCACTGAGACTACATCTATGTTTAATACAGTCTAAAATGGTCACTTATGTTTCAGAGGGTGGAAGGGGGCAGCCTTCCACCAAGAATCACCCCTGCTTCCTAATGATCAGTTTAGGCTTGATCAAATCTTCTCATTGGCTCTTTAACTTTTATTAGGAATGTAATTATAATGCTCAATGTCTATTAACACAGAAGCTCACAATTTTTTATCATGCAGATGAAAGACATGATTGCGTGACTCCTTTAATTCATTGTCTGTGGTGAGAAGTTGACATCATACAGGCCTTCAATTTGCAAAGATCCCCCTCCTATCAGTTGGAAGTTGACTGTCAGTATATTTCACCGGCTAACAGTTTGATATGCAACACCTCATAGAGCCAGAGCACCATTTGAAGTTATTATACAGTGTTCAGCTCACTAATAGATTTATTAGAGGGCTGGTGCCAGCTTGTTACCGGCAGTCTGGGGAAAGAGCAGAGAGGGGGATCTTTGCATCTGCATGCTATGCCTGCCTGGGGAAAAAAGGCTATAAATTAGTGCTGCGGGTTGAATACGTGAACAAGACATCTAGTTACAGTCATCTGCTCTCAAACCTCAGCTGATGGTTGAGATGGCATTCTTCTTCTGCATCTTCTGTATGCATAGTCATAGAATCTGGGTCTCATTTCCCTTATCAGTCCATCAGCATGCCTCATTCTTAATCATCAGCTGCAGAGAAAGGTCATTACCCAAGTAAATTACCTCTTTAGCATTTGATTATTCACTTTTTCTGTGTTTTCTTTTTTTTGCTGTCTGAAAGCAGGAAACATCTGGCAGCCTGAAATTTCACATATGTCAGGATATGTGCAGCTTCAATATGGAATCCCCCTTTTTCCAACCAGAAGACTTAACTCTGTTGTAGCTGTATACTTATCTTAGTCTGCATCTCTTTCCACTTGATCCCTTTTTCCCCAATGGATGATAATAATTGAAAAGTTTCAAGTTGCATGTTTGCTTTAACAGCAAAATACTGAATGATGAAGCATTCTGACAGATCAGTGCACTTACGTAGCACACGTTGTAAAACATTTATGTAAAGCTGAACGTGATTAATACCCCAAACACCCATGCACGTATGCTAATAAAACTGTTTATAGTTGACGGTGTCACTTGGTCCATCTTTCATTCTCTCTCTCCCACGAACAGGCAACCAAACAAACAATCTAACCATGAATTAACATATCATGCCATTTGTACAGAGAAAGGTCCAGTCAAAAAACACTCAGGAATTTTCAAGTAGAGGCAAGGGTAAAACGGTATCATGATCCTTGACATTACGTTGGCTGCAGGAGATATGAGTGTAAAAAATAAATCTGAAAGGTGTTTATCACAGTACTTTTTCTGCCTCAGCTGTTATCTTGATGAGCATCTATTTCCTTGTCCTGACCCATCTTGTATGTGATTGGTTGCCTGGAACGGTGGCACAACAAAAAACAACAGGACAGCAGTTTCTTTCAAGGTAACCACATGATGCTGATTACGCTGTCTCTTCATTAATAGTTTTGCACAAAAATTGAATGAGCATACTTAACACGGGAGCCAACTGTGGCTATTTATTTTTTTACATGTTCAAAATAAACACTTTCAAATCAAATCAAAATAACACCACAACAATACATCAAAGATTAACTTCTGTTAGTCAGGACGAAATAAGAGTTGTTGATATTTTCGCATTGATATAGCTGATGGTGGCAGGTAGCACTGAGTTAGAGTTTACTAAATACCATAACAGTTCTGGGCTTCTGAGAAAACAATTGGGGCTTGAGCCCTCTGTCTGTGGCTCTTTGTTCACCTCTGCTATGTTTCTGGGAACGGATATGACATCATGTTTTAACCATTTTATGTCTATACCTACCAGTTGTATTTTCCAGATACTTGGTAAATAGATTTTTTTCCTACCCCTAGATTAAGCAATGTGATTTTCCCTCAAGGCTAATCTCCCTCTAGGCTGAGTTCCAAGTTGTTTCAGGTCACAGAGTATGTTCAGATGTACATTTTAACAAAAACAAACATTTCTGAACAAATTCTGTACTCCAGCCTCCTCCATGAGCTACAGCTCAAGAGGTGTGAATCTCCAAACCTTTGAATTCTTTCAGCATCTCTATTGTACAAAGTAAAGCTTACATCCCTGCTCACAGGACATATTGTAATGCACAGCATTGCCTTGCTATTTGCCCCCTCCCCACCGTCTTCCAAACATTACCAGATACTCATTTACAGTTCTGAGCATTTGTCATTTATTGCCTTTCTCATCCAGCTCACCGGACATGCAAGGCCAAACAGTCGTTGCCCAAAAGCAAGGGGTGTATGTGCACAATTTCCATCCCTCCCTCTTTCTGTACATACTTGCCCAACCCTTTTTGAAATGGTGGCTATGAATCTTCATTGCATCCGCTGGTGTGGAAAGCAGCCCTCTCCTAAATGACTATTGATGATAATGCCACACTGTAAGGAATGTGAACACAGTATGGAAATGGTACTGCAAGCGTGGAAGACCTGGAGAGATGGAGTTTTGGAGTACTGAGTGGTACAGATAGGCTGGGAGGGGATGCAATCAGCCTTCAGCTTCAGTGTAAATTGACTCTGAGAGAATGTATAATGTAATAGCTATAAATAAGAAGGTCCATAACATACTCATGAATATGTACTTTCATAGCTTACATACATGTTAAATTATAGATGGTAATTTTGTGTCCTGTTCATTTTCAGAGATGAAAATAAAACAGTCCCTGAAGACATTTTCTTCTGTATGGAATATAAAATGTAAAAAACAAGTACAAACATGAGTGGCCAGTTGATTCTTTTCAAAACCAAAATAATTGTAAAAAGAAAGCTTGAATCATAATCTGAAACTTTAAGGTTTTAATTAACTGAAAAGTATAACAACATATTGAAATTAACAGAGGAAGAAAAAGAAGAAGAACTCTAAGAAGTAATAATTCAAGTAAAATATAGTCTTGGTTCAGATTTGAATAAATTACTCCACAAAGGCTTTGGCGTAAGGGCTGTCAGTATCAAATTCACACCTCACGATTATTGTGGGCAAAAAAATTCACATAACAATATTTAATTTGTATAAATCTAAAGAAAACTTAACCGAAAAACCAACACTAACAGTCAAATTTAAGAAAGGAAAGACCAGGCTAGAGCAGCATGCTGAGTTATAAACTCTAATTAAAAGAAAACCCATCATCTTCTACTGTGTATTATTTTGTGTTAAATGTTGTCCATAAACACCCCGTCTTTCTCACGAAATCACAAGGAAACTTTTTTTGGATGCGGGTAATGTACGTTGCTTTTTTCTGTCCTCTCCACAGCAGATTTGTGCTCTAGAAGTAGAAACACACTGCAGTAAAGTCTAGCTAGCTAGCTAGCTGGTTAATCTTCTTCTGCTGCTGCTGCTGCTTCAGATTCTTCTGCCCTCCGTGTAAATGATGGATGACAACAGTAACACGATGCAATCTTATGCACATTTTAAGCACAATATAAGTGTAAATTGAGACAGCTCTATTTCATATGTAGTTTAATATGTCATGTCTTAGTTTTTAAATTGCAGATGTTATATCGTCAGGTTTTCAGTTTATTTTTAAGATTCAGATTTTTCCAAATTATCATATCTTTTTGCTATAGCCATAAATATAATGCCTAATCTTAAAGGCATATGATACTGTGGAATATCAGCTGCATTAGTAAAGAAATACTGCAGTCAGGCGCTGAGAGTTTTCAGATACCTTTATATCTTGGTCTGGTATTCTTTCCTTTTTTGAAAAGTACAATTGTACCCAAATCATTGTGCTTGAAAACAGAGCTATTGAGTGGAGAGAGCTGCTTTTATTATCAAAGGCACTGAATATCCTCTGTCTCCTAGAGATCCTACCCTTTTTCCTCTCTCTCAGTTGCTGCAGGAAACAGCTTCTGCAGGTAGCTTCTGTTCACTAGTGATATCCCCTCCCCCAAGGCCTGTACAACTTGTCCTTGGCTGCCAAAAGTAAAACTTACTCAGACAGTATTAAGTAATCATCTGTTTACAAGCCTTGAGATAGTCAAGGGATGCTGCCTGACAATACAGATGTCATCTAATCCATCTGGAGGGTTCAAACTATTGTGATGCAGGCTCTTAGCCTAACACTATACCAGGTTGTGTTTACAGATAAGTCTTGTCTTTTTGATTAAAGTTATTCTGGGAAATCAGCTGTGGCCAAATGTATGAACTGATGTACAAAAACATGTATACTTTATTGAGCTTCTTATATATGAAAGGTATATTAATAAAGGAGAAGAATGTGCTGTGAGACTGCACAACTCACAGTGAAGACAGTGTCAGACAAAAGATATACAGCTTCTAAAGAAAAGTATTATGTTGCAGTGGAAGAAACAGAATTTGTGAGAGACAGAATTTAAGATGCAAACACTGAATATGTTTTGCTATCTATGCTCAATGGTTGGCATGATGCCAGTTTGTTTTGTACTTTGGTATGATAATTAATTATAATTGCATGCAGCTTTTAATATTTTGCAGGTTGACTTGTTTTCTTGCATGTGGTGAAGTTCTTATTTGATCCCCTTTGGTAAATTTTGTTGTGCTCATGTTTAAATCATTATTGATTACCTCTCCAAAGTGTGATGATGATGATTGAAGTACAGTATAATAGCTGTTGATGGTTTGCAGGTGCGTGTGTAATTAATGAGTGAATAAATGACACAGTGTGTGCTATAAATAACCACAGCCATGTGTAATGGCCATGCATGAGTATTCCTGCTTTGGCATTGGACTTCAACAATGTGATTCAGTGTTTAGATTGTTTTCTCTCTTATTATTATTTTCATGATATAATCTGGTTTCGGAGACTGACACAGAAGTCACTCCATGCCTTCTAAGAGTGGGCTGTTAGTAAATAAAAACACATCATAGTATGTAGCCAGGATTGGAGAAATTGACTCTTTATGGTATTGGTATGATCCTCAAAGACATTTGAGCATTGAAGTCTATAAATTAGTTGTGAAATCATCCGGAAACAAGGCTTGCTACATAGAATCGTCTGATCTTGTCCTAATTGCTGACAACTCCAAATACATATCATCTTAGGACACTAATGTGGAGAGACACAAAAGAAAAACTCAGCCCACACACCCTCTCACTCTGCAAACAAGATGGCCAATGAAGTTTCTGCCCAATGCTCCACACCAAAGAGACCAATCTTTACCAGAAGCATATAGCATCACAATTTTCCCACCTAGGCCACACAATAAACCACCATTGAACATTACGGACAGGGAATCTGAGAACCTAATCAAGACCTTAATACACTTTCAAACCCTCAAATTTTCCTGTGTAACCGGCATCAAGCCACTCTGCTCTATCATTCTCCCACTTTCCTTTCCTGGAACTGTCGTTGTGTTGTGGAATAGCACAAAAAAAGGGAGACAGTCGTGTCACGGAAGATTTTCTGGAGGCCTTGACAGAACGGATGGGTCTCCATTACTGTAATGAGGCTACAGGAATGGCCGCCACGCTTCCCTCATTTACGCCATCTCAGGCAGCGCCTCCTCCGGGGGATTCACTCTTTTCTCTATAATGGCCTACTCAGTCTTCTTTTACTCCCCCTCTCTTTTGCTCTTTGCTCTGATTCCCTTTATACTACTATACTAGAAATTTACAAGACGTGTGTACATTTGTGTGTGTGTGCTTCAGGAAATTTTCAGGTGAATGGCTGAAGGTTATTGAGGAGTGTAGTTATGTGTCCAACCTGTGGAGCTTCTGAGTTGACCATGAGTTGATAAAAGTGATCAGGAGTATTAACTTTTTGGGTTACTAAACTTGATAGTTCAATTGATCAAACCTGTGGCCAAGACAAAGGTAAAAAGAAATGCCCTTTCTCTCTCTTCTCTCCTCTCTTCCCTCATTAAGATTGAGGAGTGAGTGAAGGTTGAGCGTACAGCTTAGCATAGCAGGGGTGAGCTCTGGCAAAAGTCTTAGCCTGGCTTTGCCTCCCCTGTCCTAGATCTTCCATCCCTTTTTCTCTCACCCCTCCTCTCTTCCCTCATGCAACCAGGTGAGCAGGGGGAGGTAGAGCATACAGCCTAAACCAGCAGGCCTGAGCTCCAGCCCAAACTTCCAATCCTGGCTCTGCCTTTCCTGTCCTCTTTCTAACACCTTTCTTCACTCTCCTCTCTGTTTTCTTTCCCATTTCAAGCGTGGGTATGAAGAGGGGTGAGAGCTATCTTGGAGGGGCATGTTACGGGATCTTGGAGCTAACTATTGAGCCTCCTTGAGGTGTCGAGGGCAAAGCTTGACAAAAAAAGGTGAAAGAAGCAACCCACTTGATAACCCCAGTGATGTACTGGCTCTAACTGCATCTATTCCCATCCACCCTCATGACTGGGTTGTGAGGGACATAAGGGGCCATGTGGTAGGTTACGTAACTTATTAGTTGGGTATAAATACTGGTATGAGGGCCTAATTGGGTGAGTTTCTTCTGATCATTTATCCTTTTGATGTGTTTATTTCAATTCAAATATAACAAATGATCATTTCTTATCATTGCTGTAGGCAACCTCCTTCAGCCATGTTGGAGATGTGGAGAAAGCAGCTTGGGAAAGACAGACAATCTGTCTTGAAGTTTGTTTTGTTCTCACAGTTGACCAGTCATTTGCAACATCTCACTACTGGAAAGAATTGCCAATTCAATTTCTTTCTCTCTCTCTGGCTTCTCTGTAGGAGAGTCGAGATAGGTATGGAAAACTTAGAATAAAGAAAAGGCATAAATATTCAAACCTGTATGTATTGTGTGCATCTATTGTGACATAACCCAATGAAAAAATGGAATAATATGATAATATATAGCATAATGTGTATTAGATGAGACATTAAACATTGAGCAATGACAAAATCAGTTGTTTTTTCCCACTGGAAATAAAATGGCAAAACAATGTGTTGCATTATAGTTCTATTAAATTATTAGATTTATTTTATTTCTTATTAGATTTATTTTAGTATTTAAAGTTTACAAACATCAAGAGTATCACAGAAAACAATGGAAAAGGTTGGCTTCCACACTGCAGAGCTCTAACATTCCAGACAATTTAATTTGCCAGGGTAGTGATGTTTCAAGCAGACTTGCTCTTCATCACACATTAAAGGTGTCATGCCATGCAAAATGGAAAATGTCATGTGTGCTGAAATGCCTGCTATGGCTCAGCATATGTAGGAAATACTCCAGACCATTTAAAAAAATCATAACAGAACAGAGGGGCGCAATAAGACATGACCACAAGAGCCCTGTTGCTAACTGTATTCAGTTGACGAACTGCACAGTTGAACCTCTCAGTTGTAGTGATATTGAACATATCACACTTCCATAGAAACGTTAACTACTTTGGATGTGTCCTCTTAGCTCCATGTCTCTTAAGGGTCTAAACGAAGAAATGAACATTCCTCCGCCTTGTGTCTAATTGTGGATTTCTCTTTTTAAAGTTATTTGGGGGGGGCGTTTCTGCCTTTATTGGACAGGAAAGCCGTAGAGAGACAGGAATTGTGGGAAGTTGAGAGTAGGGGAAGACATGCAGCAACTGGTAGAGGCTGGGAGTGGAACCTGCGACTGCTGTGATCAGGAATATAGCCTTTGTACATGGGGCATGCAAGGCCAATGGCACCCGAATTGTGGTTTCCTTTTAAGGATGATGCTACATCTTGAGTAGGTGCGGTCGACCATCTGTTTTTCTTTATCTTGGTATCTCTGACCGTACTTAATACATCAGACATAGGACATAGAGGGGTGCCTCTTTAGTGAGTTTCACATATCATCAATTCCAGATAAAGTAGTTAAGATGGACTGATGGACTTGTATTTATTTAGCGCTTTTCTAGTTTTTCTGACCACTCCATCGGGATCGCACTACCAACCGATGCATAGAAAGCCAAAGGGCAAAGTTTCATACAAGTGTCTGTTATAATAATAATCAGGTTATTTGATTGCCTTTTTGTCTTGAACCCTTGAACAGGCTATAAACAATGGGTCAGAACACGTTTTCCTTAACCGAATTGTAACCAAACCTCACCAAGGATCCAAACACCCATAATGCTGCAAGGCAAAAGCAACACAATAAACACTTCTTAAGTGGGTAGAAGCCAAGCTGTTCACACCAAGATGCTCTTTTCTCAGCCCCAGACAAAAAGCAGTTCTGCTTCTCTGGTTTTTAATAATCACATGTAGAGCTGAGCTTTGTTCTTGTTTCAGTCCCTGCGTCTCTAAGAAATGCCAATTGGAACAACAGCATTATGTGCATTTTTTAACAAGAACAGTCATTTGACATACTGAGCTGCGAAAAGAAAAAAGAAAAAACAACAGGTTTGACAAATGCAGAACCTCTTCAAACATCTTATCTGACCTCATGGGACTTTGGTTTTTGGGTGTTTAATCTATTATTTACTGCCCAGTATTGTGCATGTTAATCTGTCCATGTAGCAGTCAGCTTTAATAAATAACACCAGACAAGATTGTTCCAGTGTGCAGTTTTATTTGTGTTTTACAGGGTGTGATCTCCTTAAAGGTCAAGAGTATATTGGTCATTAGTGCATGCATCATTGTCGCCTCAAAGCAGCATCTGGGAACAGTGTTCTCGCTTTGAGGTTTTATTTTCAGATTTAATTTTCTCCACAAGAGTTTTCTTTTTCAGCTCAAGGTTTGATATTCATTCAGCTCCATGACAAAAAGTAATTCTTCTCCCTCAAGTCCAGTGATAATGGTATCATAGTGATCTTACAAATGGAAAAAAAAGTATTTAAAAAGTTTTACTTAAAGGCACTGTGAGGAGTTTTGAACTGGCTGAGAAACAGACTGAAACTGATACTGATGCCTCTTCGTAACCTTTAAGAGCAAACAAGACCATCAGCAACAAAACTGATGCCTGCTCTGTTGACATTTTTAGTGCTTGAAACCACTGTGAGGGGGTAGGTGTCAGACTGGATGATGGACATCTCACTTTAGAAACAGCATTTATTGACAGTTTTCATGGAAAATAATCAAATTGTGTGATAAATGTGACTGTTTGAAGACAACAGGATAATGTTTTTGTACAAAACACTACTTTTGCATGTACAGGACAAGAGATAAGAGGTATCACTTTGTCCACAGGGGGCGCCAAAATCAATACAAATCAAAAGTTCCTCACAGCAGCTTTAAATGGGGAGTGAAACTTCGGACTTTGTGTCTGCGGAATTTCCTAGACTCTAACAAATCCAGCATCTGTTGTTTCACTGTGGCTCTTTGTTGTGGACCAAAGTAATCCTTGTAAGGAAGAGGAAAGAGAGAATAGTTGAAACATAAACATGGTAGACTTAGAGGGATAGTTTAGATTTTTTTGATGTGGGGTTATATGAAATACTTATCAAAAGTAAGTGTATCACTGACAATGAAGAACAGTCAGCACGGCTCCTGTTTAGAGACTCCAGCCAAAGTTCCAACATGGAAGCTCAGCTAGTTACTGCTAGAGATGCGTTCATGACTACCTCTTACTTTAGTGTGTCAAAAAGGTTCCACATCTTAAAATTTCTCATTAAGCATACACTATATTTGGGGATATTTCTTTTCTTCATTTTGACGGAAACAGCTCTTTCACTGTGGATTATTTTTTAAACCACACCAGACCTGCTTTCTTACACACACAGTGTAAGTGTCAGCACTTATTAGAAGACACAACATTCAAAAGGAAAGGAAATATGAAACGTGAGTCTTGGACACAGGGTACCTCACACAACCCCACTTCACAAACAAGAACTGTCCCTTTAAAAACTGGATTGTGCTGTAGTTTTCTCCTTTAAACTAACATATCAGAAATGTTCATACAGAATTAGTTAACAGTCAAGCGGATAAACTAGATCATTTGAAGGCCAAGTAGCAATTAGGCGGAAAAAAATGAGCCTATCTGGAAAACCGGCCGAGTGTTTATAAGATGTCCCCCTGCACTGGATCCTCGGATAGAGAGCCAGACCAGGGTCTGCTCCAATAAAGATCTTCAGCTCAAGAGCCAGGAAGTGGGAAGTAGGATGGAGTTTTGTGTTGAAGAGAAGGGCAGTAGGTTAATTATTTTCCTTTCTTACCTAGTCTTGTATGTGCTTAGATGGGCACATATGAAAGAATATCCTCAAAAACACAATCTGTTCCTAAGTTTTTCATGATAGTAAGAAGATATTATATCAGCATTTGGGAAACTTGGTTGGACTTGCAGAAACAGTTATTTGGCTCATCTATTACTTACAGGGTGGATAACAATCTGTGATAGGCTGGCTCTGTTATGAGGAATCCCTCAAGGATCCATTCTTTGACCCTGTCTTTTTTACATGCTACCTCTTCAATCCTACAGAAAGGGAAGTATTGACTAACACAGATGTACTCATCTCACCTGATGACTTCAGTTACTTGAACTCATTAAAGCAGAGTCTGGAGCAAAATGATTATCAGATGGACGGCTTTCATAGTTTTTTGTACTCAATATTATTATTACATTTCAATATTTTAATCTTCTTTATGTTGGTATCTCAGGGTCTGCCCTCCAGTGGTTCAAGTCCTACCTCACAGGGAGATCTTTTATCATGGAGAAGTGTCCAATATGCATGGCTTATCAACAGGTGTACCTCAAGGGTCAGTGCTTGGTCCCCTCCTGTGCTCAATATACACCACATCACTTGGTGCAGTGATCCGCTCCCATGGCTTTTCCTATCCCTGCTATGCAGATGATACACAGCTTTTCCTGTCTTTTTCACCTGACGACACAACTGTCTCAGCTCGGATCTCATCCTGCCTTGCTGACATTTCTAAATGGATGAGGGAACGTAACCTACAGCTCAACCTGTCCAAGACTGAGCTTATTATCATTCCAGCCAGTCCCACTATGGACCCACAGATCAATATCCAGTTTGGATCACAAAACCTCATGCCCACTAAGTTTGCCCGAAATCTGGGTGTCATGATCGATGACCAGCTAACCTTCAAGGTTAATGTTGCCTCGATTGCACGGTCCTGCCGTTTTTCCCTCTATAACATCAAGAGGATCAGACCCTACCTGACAGAACACGCAACACAGCTCCTGGTTCAAGCTCTCGTAATGTCACGCATTGACTACTGCAACTCTCTACTGGCAGGCCTCCCTGCATTCACAGTTAAACCTCTGCAAATGATCCAGAACGCAGCAGTACGTCTGGTCTTCAACCAGCCTAAGACAGCTCATGTCCCTCCCCTGCTCATTTCGCTACACTGGCTTCCAGTTGCAGCTCGCATCAGATACAAAACTCTAATCATGACTTACAAAGCAGTAACCAAAACATCTCCAGTTTACCTGGAACCCCTCATCCAGGTCTACTGCCCTTCTCGCCCGCTACGCTCAGCCTCTGAAAGGCGCCTAGTGCTACCAGCACACAAGGCCTCAAAATCAAAATCACTAGCTCGACTCTTCTCTTCTGTTGCCCCTAAATGGTGGAATGAATTGTCCAACTCCATTCGATCTGCAGAGTCCCTCTCTACTTTCAAAAGACAGCTAAAGACCCAGCTCTTTAGGAAGCACTATGCACTTAGATAGACTGTTCTCCACTGTTGTCCCCAGTGGCAGATCGTGTCTTCCAGCTACAATTGACTTGCACTGTCCTGCTCTACTCTGGGAATCTGTGTTCATTTCTTGAGTGACCCAGCACTTGGTACTTTGGTCATTATTGTGGTGAGGTTAATTGTTGATGATGACAATGGAAGGTCTTAAATTGTTTGGTTGCTTCATTGTAGATGTTCCTTATTTAAAAAAAAAAAAAAAAAAAAAAAACCTTACTTACTTCGTGCATTGCCTTTACACTGCTTGGCAGTGCCTGCACCCAAATTGACTTGAAGCACTCCGTTACTCTTACTGATCTTGTTTCCTCTTGTCTAGATCTTTGCTTGTATGTATGTCGCTTTGGATAAAAGCGTCTGCTAAATGACATTGTAACATTGTAACATGTTTAAATGTGTTGTTTTTATCCTCTTATGCACTTATTTGATACATTTCACAAAGGAACAATGTTGTTCTTTTTGCTTTCAGTCTACAAACAGTAGCAATGTTTATAAGGTTGGGACAGTTTGTGGTTTTAGATCTTTTACACAATAGCCATTAGTAAAACACTATTTGAACACTCTCAATTAATAGATAATTTAATAAAAGAGACTATTGATGCATGACATTTCACTCAGAAAGTCTGCCAATCCCAGCTGCCAGGCTTTACATGCCGTTGATCTAATTTTAGAGCTCAAAGAGGTGGAGAATTGGCCGGCTAGACTCACTAAAGTCCTACAAAGCTTCCCTTTCAGGTCTCTTTTCAACAGCATGTGAAATCCTTCCCAGCCTGTTCATTGTTTGCACACATTAGAACAGGTAGATGAATGCAGGAATTACACAAAGAGACGGTAAACACACACAAGCGTGGAATGAGCGTTTGCTAGTTCCTCCTTGAAAAATGACTTGTATTAGTTTTGTATTGGGAGAATTAGTTTTCTGTAAGTGCGTAAACTGCATTGTGATTTCATAAAACATGTATTTAATCTCAATCATGATGTAAATTAATGGCACATGGTAATTTTACTCTGGGGTGCAGGGTCTCCTGAGTGAGATCAACCAATTAACTCATTGCCAGAAGAAGTCCTTTTATCAAATTTCTTACTCTAATTGGAAGACTGGGTGTTAATTTTCAGTGTCTGCATAATGAGCCCAGCACATACAGTGTGAGCAGTGATTGCAGTGTGGCATCTTTGCCAAACAGTGAGCAAACATACTGAAGGATAATTAAGAAGAATCTCAGTTCTTAGTTTACCAATTTGTTTGTGTGACAAGTCAAAGAAAACGCAGGCTGTTCTAGTAAAAAATCAGCATTATAAAATTAAGAGGTGTAATTATGTTAGTCTATAATGAGGTTAAAATCATCATGCATTTGTGAGAAATAATTCATGAGGATTGACTAAACACTGTTGTGTTACACCAGGTGTTGAGCAGCACCTGAGATCTGAAATAATACTGCGGACCACTTAATTGTGTTGCTTCACTCCCTGATCACCAAAACTAATAATTAAGAGGCTTTTTAAGGTCTTTGGTTTGCAAGCCACGGCTGAAATTCAGTGATGAAAAATTGAAAAAAAATAATTAATAGAGTAAATAAGAAGTTTTTAGTTTGCTGAGTGCCAGAAAAGATTCAAGCAAGGCATTGTAGTTGATCCCGCCGTGTCAGTTCTGCCTACCTAAAGTGGCAAGCTGGGCGGCCGCATCCTACGGCTCCAAGCTCTTCTCACCCATTTAAGTTATGGGGACAGGTTGAGATCGTTTCAGCCTCATGACCTCTTCACTTTTCCTGATAACACGGGACTCTGAGCGCCAAATGTTACAAACTTTAGAGGGAGATGGTGGTGTTACATAGGACTTCCACCAGAGCCATGGTCCGGTCTGTCTCCGGTTGGTTTCACAAAGTAATTACTGAATCAATGATTATCCAACTCCTCTCCTCATTCATGTTGTTTTTATTGGCCTCTTAAAAACCTCTGACCTGTTGACTCTAGGCCTGTCTCCGCTCGTTATGATGGTTTGTTGTTGTAGTTAAGGAAAATATGAACAAGAATACAAACGTATCAGATCCAGTGCCGTGACGGACCAGACACGGATCTGGTGGAATTTGGCGGTTAGTCTGTTTGCTCCTATGGTATAGATTAGTCAAGAAAGTTAAGCTAACGCGATGGACCACTTCATTGTTGTAAATTATTTAATATTGACTTTTTCTTTGGATTTCCAACTAAAGAAAGGGTTTTTGTTTTAATCCAGGCTTTTTTACATTTGTTTTTAAATGTACATTTTTCTAATATCAAGAAGTGACTTTTAGCTTCAGGTTTTCCTGCTCCATCTCTACCTGTTCACACATGACAGTCCTATCTGCTCTTGGTGTGAATAAGTGATTCTTGCCAATGAGCATAGATTATTTTTGCAGTTTATTTTTCCTGTATGCTGTTTTTAGTTCTTGATATCAGTCTGAACATGTTCAGTACCAACTGGGATGTCTGACACCATCTTTTATATGAGCTTTTCCCTTTTCTCAGTGAGGTTCTGAGGGTTTTCATGTCTGTTTCTTTGGTATGTATAGTGTTGAACCATCTGATAATGAGCCACGAAGAAGGAATATTCACACACACATAAATGCAATACTGTAACTCACACTGCAGTGTTCTTTCTTTGAGGTCTGCTTTGACGAGAAGCAGTCATCAACAAAAAAGGCTTCAGTGTTGTGATCACTTCATTAATTCAGACATGTCTGAGCTGTGATCCATGATGTACTGACATGTTTCTTGCCACATTAACAAATGTTAGATATTTATCCTTGAAAGGGACGCAAGCCACAGTTCAAAGAGCAAGCACATAAGTCAGACTGAGGGTTGCAAACATGGCCTATTTCATCTTGAAACAGCATGCATTTTCACACAGTTTCATCCACCAATCAGCTTAACGCATGCCTCCAGATGAATGGAATCCATTATCTTTCCTCCTCTTTGAAGGTCAGCCAACTAACTTTTAAAGTTATTGTCCAAAGAAAAAAAAAAGAAACAGCAGTGTTGGGAAAAAAAACATTTCCACTTTCAAGAGCTACCTCACTGGATGTCTGAAATTTCTCATTTGGAGTTGACAGGGTGCTGCTGGGAGCAGAGCAGCCTCACTCAGGGACAGCTCTCTGGCTGTGGCTCCTATCTCTCATTTTCTCTCTCCTTCTCTGCAAATACGCCCCCATACCTGCTCACATAACCCAAAGACAGCCCGGCTGCGCAGAAGTGCAGGCTCCCCACTCACAAGAACACAGCATGCTGGCAGGCACTCAACAGAGAGCTGGTATAGCGTCAGGGTGCCAGGTGATGTATGTTTGCTGCTGAAGAGCTTGACTACGCGGTCTGATCTGTGTTCTTTTATTTTTTGCAGGGTCTTGATTTCTTAAGAACATAGAGTAATTATTTGTTTTATCAACATAGAAAGGCTGGTTAAATTTAACTGACATAGTTTTGATTGGAAAGCAGAGTAAACAAGAAAACTGGGTGAGTGGAGCGGCACAATGCAGCAGGATGTGGATTCTGCAAAGATTTTGGGGAAAGGTTTGTTAAATTTAGCTACAACCCTTTTTACATTTCCATGAGCCATGGCCTGTGACAATGCCCTTTAGTCCTCAGTCATTCATGCAGTAATTATGAGTTGACTTAGAGGGATTATACTACATGAACGTGCCTTTGTTCCTGTGACCTTGGAGAGGTTGACTAATCTCTCTAATTGAGTGGTTGTAAACACCATTGTTCCCGGTCTGCTCCAATGTCAATTTTTTTTGTGTTTGTCGATGAGCTTCGTGCATCATCTCCAAGTGTTCGCACCGCCAGTAAAGGTATTATGACAATGTATTAATCTAGAAGCTATTTGGCAGCACGAGGAATGGCTTTCAGCGCAATCCTTCAGATCTGTGAATGGTGCTTATAATTAATGTATTCAAAGCAAAGGAGGGAAAAATAACTTTGCTTGGTAGTCACATGCAATATTAAAATCATGTTTTCAGTGTTCTCTTGTCTGTGGCATGCCGTACAGCAGTGGTGGGGGAAAACGATACTAAATATTCATACTTTAATAGTATTTCTGCATTTTACAATGGGATGATGGATTTCCCTGTCCATGCCCTCCTTGAAAACCCAGTTTCATACATATTTAATAAGGTCCTCTAAACAATTTTTACATTTTGTCATCTTCAATGATGCATGCCATCAAACTCACAAGAAAAGTGCTTCATTCCACCCCTATTCTCTTCACCTCCTCCCTCACCCCTGTTTTGTTACACTGCCAACTTTCACAGGTCTGTATTTATTATCAAATCTTTTAACCCCAGCACCGGTGGATGGCAACAGGCCCAAAGCACCCATAATAGAGCATGTTCATGTGATATATTGGTCAACGAAAGACGTGAATATGAATGATATGATTGTGCTTCTCAAAAAACATGTCTAGGGAGTGTGGAAGTGCCTGAGCTAAGTGGGATGCATTCATCATAGCATCCCTAAGGCAGGCTCAGTGCATGCTGAAGCACATGTTCCTGTTCATTGACAGCAGTAGAACATTAATGGAGATAAGACTCACGTTATGGAATAAATCAATGTACAAATATGTGCTATGCTCGCACAATGACATCTACCACCTTCGGCAGCATCAAGGTGAGGTTCTTCTAATATGAAAGTATATAAATGTATACGAGATATATTGTAGGCATGCAAACAAAGGTTCATTTGCATGCTTTTTTTTTTTGATGAATGTGAACTCTTTATATGTTGTGCAATAGTATAAGATGACAGAAAGAGAAAATATGCATCCCCTTCTATGTGCAACGTGTATCCATATGCACAATGGCCCGAGACATTGTTCTGGACCCTAATTAACCTGTGCAGTATCACTGAACAGCTTGTGACAGTCCATTTCACCCCGATAGCTACCCTATAACTCCACTGGAAGGGAACCAAGTGAGAGAAAAACATGGAAATTGACATATAAGATAAAATGACAGGCAGCATTCACCATCACATCTGTTCTTCTCTCTCTCTCTCTCTCTCTCTCTCTCTCTCTCTCTCTCTCTCTCTCTCTCTCTCTCTCTCTCTCTCATACACACATGCAGACACAGAGTTTTGTGTCAAGCAGTGTGATATCGTCATCCAGGAAAACTCCCAATTAATTCTTGTAATAGGATTTCGCTCTCCCTTTTCCCTGAAACGTATCTTGACGCATTGGTCACAGGAAAAGATAACCTCTGATAAATGAACACTTCGTACAAACACACGATGGAGATTATATTAAATAGTCAAGGGTTTCATTTGGTCTCTTTCTCATTCCGCAGCCACAGGCTTTGAGAGAATTCATAAACGTAAAAGCTCATTAATTTGGACATAAGAGGATGAAGCAGCTGCTAAAGTGTGAGCAATGAAATTCCTGAATCTGAGGTGGTTTTGCTCCCAGCTTTAGTCACCTGGATAATACAGTATATTTTTCCAACTGACTTCAGTGGAAAAATAATTATATAGTTCTGCAGTTTTAAAATAATTTAAAACAGCACACACTGTCACAACAGCTAGTGAGGGCAGGAAGGTAGGACCCAAGCGCAGATGTTTACAGGCAGATGGATGGAATTTTGGTGGACAGATGACTGGCAGCTAACTTTTAAGGTTTAAGCAGCCTTAAATGATCAGCCATGCCAGTTTGCCCTGTGTTACATTAAACAAAATGGCCCTACCTGTCAGAGCATGCAACACAGCTTCAAGCTCTTGTAATGCCATACATTGACTGCTGCAACTCCTAACTGGCCGGCCTCCCTACATGCACATTCAAATCTCTGCAGATGGTCTAGAAATCAACAGCACAAGTGGTCTTCAACTAACCTAAAACAGCTGTTCATATCTCTCAACTGGTTCCTGGTTGCCACGGCACTCGCATCAAATTCTAAAAACAGCTCCTGCCTGTCTAAACTCCCTCATTCAGGTCTGTTCTGCCAACAACAGGGGACAACTGACTTCTCTTTTCTGTTGTCCCCTGGTGGTGGAATGAGACACCCAACCCCAATTAATCAGCAGAGTGTGGGTTTTGTTGCATTTAAGAAGATGTGATGCAATGATGGCTTGGTATGCATACCTGGGTAACAGAGATCCGACCAGTCTTAGCTGGGAAACAATTTAAAAAAGGAAGGGAGTAATCTTCAAAGATTATAACTCATTTTGGCATAACTCAGACTTCTGAAGATTCAAAATGTCATCGACTGACCTTCAGATTTGAATTTTCCGTGAGATTTCTGATTTTATCTATTTTTTTTTTAAAGAGCAGTCATGTTAAGATGTATGTATGATATGGGAGTATTGCAAGCAAAAATCTGAATCTGTTATTCAGAGGTTGTTACTGCAAAGAACTTGCAGTTTTGTAGTCATGCATTTATTGGGTGAGCTTTCTGCAGCTATAATCAGATGAAGTCTGTACCACCGCACCACTAAGCAACCCAAGGCTTTGTTTAAAATGATACAGGAGGTTAACATTTGACTTTGACTGATGAGACTGTTCTGTTGAGACAATACGGTGAATGACATTAAAGCCTATACAATAATAAAAGTGCTGGAGTTCAAAGCTTGTCCATTGAAACATTAATTAACTGAGATAACGCACCAACTTTTAACCTCACTTTAACTTTTACCTTCAAAAACAAAAAAGGTCATTAATTGCTTTTTCCACCTACTCATGAGGTTAATTTAATTTCACAAAAGAGCCTCCTCTCCCTGTTGAAATCATTTCAATCAAAAAGCCTCCCTCGCTACCCCAGCCCCCACCCTTTTATCCACCTTTTAACTTGTGAAAGTCCCCATCAAACTTTTTCAAACACTGACAACAACTTCCTGCAAAGACTTTCAAGGCTTTGACTTTTGGACCATCAACAGGTGTAGCATGCCGTCCTCGATATTTGTTATATTGTCCTCTACAAAACACAAATTGACTGTAATAAAGGATTAGTATCATTAGGTGTGTCAGATAATGAAAGTGGAGCTGATACAGATGGCACTCAACACTGCCAGCGCCTTGATGATAAACACTGTAAATAATCCAGGATTCAGAGGACGAGGGCTCGAGTGAGTGTGTGTCTGCTGTCCTGTAATCAAGTTCAAACTCCATTAACAGAAGCCTGTCTTCAGCAAAATTTCTCCCTCATTAAAAGGTTTAGAGACTGCTCCACTTTTCCCATATCCACTCCCACTCTCTCCCTTGCTCTTTGCCTAATTCATTTACCCATGCTTCCTATACACACCAACTGTATAATTGCAGTGGTAATGAACGTGCAAAAGCAGCAAATTGGGATGGGAATAGCATTAGCAACCCGGCAACGCTTATTGCTCCGAACCACCATCTCTCGGCACATGCATGCATACACCGACCACACACCAACACAAACACACACACACCCAGATGTGGAGAAAACGCCGACACAAATAGATACACCTGCTACACCAGCACTGTTCTGTGTCCTGTTAGGCCTCATCCCAGTAGGTCTTTGCAAGTGTACAGTCATGGCCAAAAGTTTTGAGAATGACACAAATATTACATTTTCCCAAAGTCTGCTGCTTCAGGGTTTTTAGGTGTTTTTGTCAGATGTTTCTATGGTATAATGAAATACAATTATAAGCATTTCATAATATCAAAAGCTTTTATTGAGAATTACACAGAATTCATGCAATAAGTCAATATTTGCAGTGTTGACCCTTCTTTTTCAAGACCTCTGCAATTCTCCCTGGCATGCTGTCAATCAACTTCTGGACCAAATCCTGACTGATGGCAGTCCATTCTTGCATAATCAATGCTTGGAGTTTGTCAGAGTTTGTGGGTTTTTGATTGTCCACCCGCCTCTTGAGGACAAGTTCTCAATGGGATTAAGATCTGGGGAGTTTCCTGGCCAAGGGCCCAAAATCTTAATGTTTTGTTCCCCGAGCCATTTTGTTATGACTTTTGCTTTATGGCAAGGTGCTCCATCATGCTGGAAAAGGCATTCTTCATCACTAAACTGCCCTTGGATGGTTGGGAGAAGTTGCTCTCGGAGGACGTTCTGGTACCATTCTTTATTCATGGCTGTGTTTTTAGGCAAGATTGTGAGAGAGCCCACTCCCTTGACCGAAAAGCAACCCCACACATGAATGGTCTCAGGATGCTTCACTGTTGGCAAGAGACAGGACTGATGGTAGCGCTCACCTCGTCTTCTCCGAACAAGCCTTCCTCCAGATGCCCCAAACAATCGGAAAGGGGATTCATCAGAGAAAATGACTTTACCCCAGTCCTCAGCAGTCCAGTCCCTGTACCTTCTGCAGAATATCAGTCTGTCCCTGATGTTTTTACTGGAGAGAAGTGGCTTCTTTGCTGCCCTCCTTGACACCAGGCCTTCCTCCAAAAGTCTTCGCCTCACTGTGCGTGCAGATGCACTCACACCTGCCTGCTGCCATTCCTGAGCAAGCTCTGCACTGGTGGTGGCCCGATCCAGCAGCTGTAACACCTTCAGGAGACGGTCCTGGCGCTTGCTGGACTTTCTTGGGCGCCCTGGAGCCTGTTTGGCAACAATTGAACCTCTCTCCTTGAAGTTCTTGATAATTCGATAGACGGTTGACTGAGGTGCAATCTTACTCGCTGCTATAAACTTCCCTGTTAGGCCCTTTTTGTGCAATGCAATGATGGCTGCACGTGTTTCCTTGCAGGTAACCATGGCTAACAGATGAGGAACAATGGTGTCATGCACCATCTTCCTTTTAAAGTGTCCAGTCACTCAATCATGACAGATTGATCGCCAGCCTTGTCCTCATCAACACCCACACCTGTGTTAATGTGTGTGACACCTGTGTCATTGAAATTATGTTAGCTGGTCCTTTTGTGGCAGGGCTGAAATGCAGTGGAAATGTGTTTTTGGTGATAAAGTTCATTTTCAAGGAAAAGAGGGACTTTGCAATTAATTGCAGTTGAGCTGATCACTCCTCATAACATTCTGGAGTATATGCAAATTGCCATTATAAAAACTGAAACAGCAGGCTTTGTGAAAATTAATAGTTGTGTCATTCTCAAAACTTTTGGCCATGACTGTACTCTTGAGGCCTGAACAGGGTCCGCTGGGATCTGGGTGGCCTCTGCAGTTCGCTAAATTAAGCTTAGCTACAGATGGAGGTCACACAGCTTAGTTCACATGATTTCCTTTAAAAAAAGCCATCCCATTATTTTCAACAATAGAAAGAAAAGAGAGAGAGCTTTCAAAAAGCAATTACCAATGATTTCAAAGTTGCATAATGCTTTTCTTTTTCAGTGGATGGGTTAGAGGGTGATATTTAGAGGCAGCAATTTTGACCAGAGGCCAAAATGGATAAATGGAATTGAGTATGAGGGGCTGGATAAACAAACCAAGTCTTCGAGTAAATATGCTTTGAGCTGAGTGAAGCAGAGCCCAATATTTAAGTCAAGACAAAATCAGGATAAAGTTTTCTTCAGCTGTGCATGTTTGACTTTTAGAAGGAGCACACTTGATTATGTTAGCACAACAGACTATGCTGTGTCACCAGCCAGTGAGCATATTTTCCATTGAAAAGATGTTCGAAAAAACTAATATGACCACTGAACTTCTTCAGAAGTAAAAATGTATTCACAGACTTTGAAGATATTAATTAAAATCCTATGTTTAGACAAGATCTCAGCAGCAACTCGGCTTCTGTCACAGAATTCATCACACATTCACACACATATAATCAGTGCCGCATACCATGTGAACTGTAGCAGCCAGAAAGGTGTAAATGATATGAGTGGGAATAACTTTTTATATGTATACTGGCACCATTATGGAGAGTCCTTAACAATCCAGGTCTTTATCGATACCACCATTGATAATTCTCTATTATAAAGGTGCAAAGACCAGACAACAATATATTTTTAAAAGACGTGGGGTCTCATTTATAAAAGAGTGCGTAGAATCCCTACTAAAAGTGTACGTACTCCAAAAACCTGGAAATGCGTGCGCCAAAAGAATTTCAGATTTTTTAAACCATTCGCACGCCAACTTCACGCAATGTGTCCTTTATAAATCCAAAACTATTTGGAAATATGCGCACGTAGTTCAGCCTCGTATTCCACCCTCTTCACTCCCATATTCAACCACCTACAATCACTGCAGAGCACCTTATGAATGAAATGTATAAGAATGAGCCAACAGGTCAGTGGTTCTCACGGTGAATCAAGGCAACAACATAGAGGAAGGTAGAGAAAATAATGTTTTTCACACACAAATCGTGGTCCTTGTGAATGAAGTGGAGGTCAGAGAGCACTTATTGCTTGTTTCTTACAGCAGGAGGGTTACAATAAAAGTTTTTTTTCTTTTTTTAAATAACGAGTGACACCACCCTGTAGCAGCATTCAGGTATCCTTCAGCAGTGCCAGATGATCCATCATTCATCAATATTCACAGCGTCACTGCAGTGTTTTATCCTTACAGGACCCTCACTGATATTTTTTTCACAGTACAGAGTGCTCATGTCAAACTTGGCGTGAAAACTGGCATACGGCAGTTTCAGGCCCTGTTTTGTGCGTACGCAACTTTTATAAATGTGAGCCCTGGAATTGGTTTTATTGCCTAACAACTTAGAGGTCTTGTGAGGAGGTTGAACTATTAATTCCATCTATCATTTTATATTGCAAGCAAATTTCTCCTCAAAACAACTGCATCTACTCAACTTTCTCACAAAACCCACAGCTGCAACCACATCCGCAGCTGGAGTTCACAGGGTTTTTTTCAATTTAAAAAAGTTTTTCAAAAACTTTTAACAATCCTTGTATGTTATACACCAGTGATTTGTTTCTGACTCAACTTGTGACGTAAAGTTGCGTCACAGGACCCATGTGATTTGATAGCAGTATAATAAGGTCATGCGTTATTGTTAGTGAGGGTTTGAAAGTTGTAGAAGCAGGTCCTCAACATAACTAGTATTAAATCTCCATACCTTAATAAGTGAGCTGTGCATAACTGTTACCAGTAAAAAGCTAAATGGTGTAAGCAAGGTTTAAACCCCCAACAGATGCAGTCAGTGTCTTGATGGCCTCCCATGCACCAGTTATCAATCAGCAGTTAGCATCCATGGGTCGAGGCAGATGGCTGTCTAACATGAGTCTGGCACTTATGTTTTTCCTTCACACTGTAAATTCACTTAATGCTGCAAAGTGAAGAATCTATATTTTTATGTTTGGAATAATAAATAAAATGTGTCCAAAATATGTCTTTGCAAAGATGGGATTTAAGGACGCTTGCAAAAAGCTTCGAACAAGCACTGTCACAATTATAATTTCTGTCGCCCATTCAACCCTGAAAAAAAACAAACAATTTATCAAAATTAATAGAGAAATTTGTTTTTCCTGACATGTTCGTATCATACCCAAACTTTAGCAAATTGAAAGATGTTTGAAATATTTTCAGACCTGATGTTTCCATCAAATTTCATTGTAAAGATCCTGGTTTGTGCTCAATGTCCAGGCTTACTTTTGCTTTAAAATGTAACCATTCAAATCTATTGATGAATACTGTTTATCATACTTTGTCTCTGTCCAGCATTTGCTAATTAGCACTAAACACAAAATACATTGGATGCTAAATGCCAAAAGCCTAGCAATGCATTTGGTAAGAATTGAGTGATATTAAATATTAGTATGATGCTAGTTCTGATTCAAAGTTTACTAAAGCTGAAAACTGAATTTGTGAAACGTCCATGGCAATCTATCCACGAGTTATGAATACATTTAGCTTGGACACAGTAGTCAAGCTAATGATGATGCTAATGGATCTTCAAAATCTGCATAACATATATGTTAGCGTGAGTTCTTTTCTGAGAAGTGTTAAGTTAATTCAAGTGCAAGTCCATTTTGAGCTATCTGAGGACACTGCAGGGTCAAGACACTTTGCAGTGATAAAGTGATTATATAGAGTAGCTGCAGAAGGGAAACTACCACTGAGCCATGCAGAAAAATAAAGACAAATTAATATAAATGTCTACAGAATAGAAAAAGTTTCAAAGGACAGCTCACAAGCACTTACAACAAATTATATTTCCAAATTTAAGTTTTTAGACTACCAATCCCAGCTCCTTTGCATCAAATATGCCCCAATTCATGTTCCATATTTGCTTCTAGGTATGGAGCTGTTTTCCTCTAACCCAATTAATGTTATGCACTTTCCATGTAATGAGGCAACAGCCCCTACTTCATGTTGGCTGGCATGTGCCTCTTTGTCAGAGGAGGATGCAAGGGCAGGGATTAAATTGCATTAGCTGCATAATTATTTCCCTTGAAATGGATTATGACAAAAATTAGCGTCTTGGGCTATGTGCAGTAATGGACCACTGTGAACAATCCTGTGCTCTACCTCTCACTGAGTTTCTCTTCCTTTTTTTGTTGTTGTTGTTGGCATGTTTCTTTAAAATAAAGTAGGAGCTTTTTGTCTTTTAGGTCTGCACGCTGTCTGCCTGTGCATTTAACATGCACATCCACCTTATATTGTAACAAAACACACTGTAGAAATAAAAGCTATTTCATACGTGCATGCTCTCCTCGAGCACATTCAGTTTAATGCAATGCAGGAAGACACTGTGAACTATGATTAATGGCTATTGGCCTCCTGCATTAGAGATGAAAGAGGGGGCAGTGCATTTGCTGTAAAAGGACCTGAGACCTTGTCTTTCCAAATGGTTTTGTTTTACTGAGTTTTTTAGGGATTTGAAAACGAGGTGTCTGGCAGAAACTCTGGATTCTTACTCATCCAACCTTGAAAAATAGCACACTGCAGCATGATTACGCCTCTCACATTTTCACAAACTGTCAGAAGAACAACAAGCAGAGGACACACATCGCTTCAGGGGAAAATATGCATACTAAGATATTGTTTCCTTTGAAAATACATGGGAGACCTTTGGCTTTGGTATCGTGTCTTCTGAGTGTTGTTTTTTGCACTGCTAAGCACAGTGATGTGTCTCTGAGCAGGTTAGAGTGACACTGTCAGTAATGACGGAAGAGACTTAGTCAGCTATCGCTCATAAGTGACAACACCAATTAGCATCACCTGGAGAAATTTGGTTTAGGCTTGCAGTTACATATGCTTCATAAGCATTGTTACCCTTGCAAGGTGTTGGGTGTGTTTGTGTGTCTACGAGCAAATCATCCTCAAGGACCTCTAACATGACTCCCTTGGTGTTGAAAATCTGAATATAAATGTTCTGTCTGTGATTCATTTTCAACAAGGCAACTGAGTCACACACTATCTGAATGTAATCATCACCTGATCATAAAAGAGTGTCTCACAGAGCATAATTCAGACACCAGCTCAGACACAAAGTGGAGTGGTGCACCTCTTTGTAAAGCTACATATGTGTTGATTAATTATACATTCAGTGCAGCTTAACTGGCTGACAAAAGGTATGGCGATAGACTGAAACATGTCAACTTTTTTTATATTCCTTAGGGAACAGATACACACAGACACAAAGAAGCCCAGCATGATTGAAACTGTAGACATTATTCAAAGATGTGCATTCAATGCCCAATTGGCTTTTCTTGGTTTTGCACTTTAACTCATGATGTTGAGGCTGCCCCTCCAGAGGAAGCTTGAAAACTGGTAGCGAGCCATGCTGAAACTCCAGGAATCCATTTAAACTAAGAGGAGTATTTAAACTAATTACTTCTCTTAGATTGTTGCAGCCATCTGGTAAATAGTGAGTGATTTAAGGTAACCCTGCAAACAGTAAGTGTTTCTTTTCGCCCAAGCTCGTATCAGTTGTAGAGCAGGGAGGGACCACAGCAGTGTGGCTGCTTGTTGTTCATGCTTAATTAAATTTGCTCATCGACTCCCTCAGTAATTAAACCCCAGCGTATTTTCTTTAACTGGGGATCATCTCTTGGGTGCAGGCATCCCATTAGGATCAGCAGGATCTCCAATGGAAGGGTGTTTGGCTTTCAACGTGACAAATCTAATGAAAGTTAACCCAGACATCTCTGAACTTGAACAATTATCTTGCGTTTTTGTGCAATTTCTACTTCTCCAAGGCTACAAATGTGGACAAGTTGAAGATAAAGTCAGTGAATTAGCAAGTTACTTCAGAGTGAATTGAGTTCGGCTACTTAGAAAACTTTTTTAATGCTTTAAGAATAAACTTTTAATAGGTCCCAGTTTGAGAACTTAACCCAGCATATTTGGGAAATATGTCAATGTTGAGAATTCTGCACATCTATCGCTGATTTATTGTATCAATACAAGGAGTAGTGTGCTACTTATGACACAAGACGAAGGATAGAGCATTGAGGTCAAGTGGCTAGAAGGGCATGAAGTATTGCAGACCTTGAATTAACAACTGCCTGTTAATCAGCCGTAACCATGATCTTTCCATAAGCTTAATCATGCATTTTAAATCCCTAGCCTCAACCATTAACCATGAGCTTTCACAAACATCTAAGCTGCAAATTAATCTATTTCATCATGGAAATGGATCAGATGGCTTATATTGTCTAAGGTGTCACCCTGCATAATGAATCCAAGGATTGTTATTGCCAAACTCTGTAGCTTCCCTTCAGTTTTTACAAAGTTTGTATTATCTTGAAATTAATTATCTTGAAATAATTGTTTTGGTTGTATGGCCTGCAGCTTAACAGTCTGGTCGCTGTCACCCCTCTTAACTGTATATTCCAGACAGAGTTGGCAGCTATAACTAAAACTTTTACCAAATACAGGCAGGGGCAGACAAAGTTTAACTACAGAGGGATCACAGTGATTAAAGAACCTGATATATCTTTCAGGAGTTGGTGGAGACCATAAAAGAGCTTAAAGAGAGTTAATATTAGAAGGCTCCTTTATGCTCTACATAGACAGAGCCTTCTGTCTGGACTCTGCGTTCATTTTGTTCGTATTTCTGCATGTTTTCTTGAAACTTACAGAAATTATCCAATCATTGCAGTACTGCCAGGAAAAGTGGGATCAGTGTCAAACAATAAGAGTTCAAGCCAGACTAGCAAAATACCCCAAAGAAAAATGACAAACAGAAACTTGTAGAACACTATTTACATAAAAATAAAGTTACCACACAGGGACAGACAACTAACAGAGAACAGCCAGGCTGAGAAGGGACAGGAACTGAATGTCAGTTGGACAACAGCAAGACCTCCAGATGTAAGCCTCCAGTGGATGCATAATTTGACATTCATCCCTAAGCAGGGACTCATGGGACTATGTGGGTAGTCATGGTCATGCTGTTTAAAAGGTATGTTTCTATTTTTGTATGGAAAGGAAGCAGGCAGGGAGGTAGCCTTTACATGTGTCAGGTCTCCAGGAATAGAACTCAAGATGATGCCCTTGTGACTTATGTCTGCTAGTTTTGTATAAAAACACTGCTGGCATGTTTGCTGACAGGTTTGCAAAATATATCAAGTTGATATGTTATTGCTGTTTCTTTCTACTGTCTCATTACAGCTGTACATTAATATGTATGTTTGATTATGCTGTGGAAGTTAAGAATTGTGCAAACATTAGTTCTGGTGGATGGCAGAATCTTTTAAAGGTGACATATCACGCTTTTTTCATCAATATATATTGGTCTAAGAGGTCCCCAAAACATGTCTTTAAAGTTTATGCTCAAAAAAACACTTTGAAATCAGATTTTGGCATGCCTGAAAAGCCCTCTTCTTCAGTCCTCCTCAGAAGACTCTGTTTTCTCTCTGACCACGCCCCCTCAGGAAGTGGATGTGCCTCGGCTGTCCAGCACGTTGATCTAATGTTTACATGTTGGCTGAATATACACGGCTGCTCAGAGATCACGTTACTTCAACCCTCTGAATCTGATCCTGATGGAGAGGCGCCTGTAGCAGGACCTTTCTGAAGGGTTGGTCACAGATTTAGTGTTTCTTGTTGTTTTATTTATCAGTATGTCAGTATATCGTGTGTCTTGGTACACAGCTACGAACATGTAGCTATGTGGCTATGCTAACTAGCGCTAGCACTTATCCATGATAAGTAAAAATCATCCACTAGATCTTCAAATCTCCAGGCCTGGGGAGTAAAACCGACCTCTACCAGAAAGGCAGCAGGACCTTTCTGAAGGATTAGTCACAGATTTAGTGTTTCTTGTTGTTTTATTTGTCAGTATGTCGACGTGTGTCTTGGTACACAGCTACAGCTACAGCTACGAACATGTAGCTATGTGGCTATGCTAATTAGCGCTAGCACTTATCCATGACAAATAAAAATCATCCTCTAGATCTTCAAATCTGCAGACGTGGGGAGTGAAACCGACCTCTGCCAGAAAGGCAGCAGGACCTTTTCTGAAGGATTGGTCACAGATTCTGTGTTTCTTGTTGTTTTATTTGTCAGTATGTAGACGTGTGTCTTGGTACACAGCTACGACATGTAGCTATGTAGCTATGCTAACTAGCGCTAGCACTTATCCATAATAAATAAAAATCATCCACTAGATCTTCAAATCTGCAGACGTGGGGAGTAAAACCGACCTTTGTGTTTATTAAGACAGCCTAGAACTAGCATGCCTCCCTCCTAAGCTCCTTGTTAGCACACATTTGTGCAGGTAATGAAAAACGAAGGGGGGATTCAGTATTATTTTATACAGTCTATGGGCTGAACAAGCTCCGAGCTCTGACTCCGTGACAGACCGGATATTGTTGTTACGTAACAAAAACACGGAAGTCTGAAACGGCTCGTTTCACACACATTTACAGAAAGGTGTAGAAATCAAAACAGGGGCAGAATGGATTTTTTTCATTCTCGGGGGGTTTGTAGACATGCCAGGGACACACGTTTCAGGTAGAGAACCATTAAAAAGTCCATTTTGCATGATATGTCACCTTTAATAGCAACATTCTTGACTCGTAAAAAGGTGTAGTGTATTAAAACTGTAAATATTAAGGCTTTTATCTTGCGATTGCCAACATAAAAAAAAGCTGCACGTTCTGTTTAATATACAGTATGTTAAACACAGAAAGCTACAATATTCCAGTGGTTTTACCATACCAACGTTTTCTTTGATTTGAACTTGACAGCCGTTCTGCTCGTTCTGTACTTACCAAGGGAATATGCAGTGAAGAAAAAAATCATCTTAATCTTAGCAGGGGTTCCATGCTGTACCGTCTCATTAATATGTAATATCACTTGATCACTGGGTCTACAGGGGGCTTAGTTTTATTTTCCCAGAAAAGGGTGAACATCCATGATGAGCAGGTGTATCTAAAAGTCTCTAGCCTGCTTCAGGATTAACAAGAGCTGAACATGGGAACCAGTACTGAACGAAAATAGCAAAGGCTGATAATTGAAACAAATACAGACCCTGGTCATGTCGTTGCTAAGACAAATCAAGCAGGACATGTAAAAAAACATATGCTTTGACAGCCTTAATCTTGATTTTACAAAGGTTAAACTGCATGTACAGGGAAGAGGAATGTTTTCAGGTGGAAAAGGCAGTGCATGTTTGAAAATGATCTGAATTGTTACAACAAAATCAAAGGTTTGGAGCGCATGTGTGAGTAACTGAGGTTTCCAGTGAGAGTCATTTTTATCTCTTTGTTGACATTTGGTCTATAGGCATACCTGCAGTTCCATTCTCTATCGATTCAACTCCCTCGCAGAAAATACACAATACACCTGGAAAGGTATATTCGGTGAATGTGGTATGCAGTGATTTTAACTGCCTACACATGATCCTTAAGAGCCCACAGCTCAATGTATTTCAGTCCGCTCATAGCCCTGCATCAGCACTTGGTTATACCTTCTGTGTGTCTGAAAAAGCCTTCTTCCTGGCACCATCAAAAGGAAGGCTTGGACTTCTGAATCCTGCCTGTCAAAATTCAAATGGACCCTTTGGGAGCAGTGTCATTCATCTCTCCTCAGTCAATAGCTGGCAGCTCAGTCCCTCCATTGATTATCAACCACGAGGGAGGCGCGCAGGGACGACAGGCTGGTCTTTTGTTCCTTCTGCTGAAGGAGGACTGCCAGCAAAATAACTCGCCACAATTAAAATCTCAATACATCAGCTGGAGTTTACTTTACGGTGGAGGCCAGCTGTTATTGAAAGCACTCAATGAAAAGAAACAGACTAGCTCCAAAATTATAAAGAAAACTATGGTGCCAATTTCTTTTTTTATTCTTGCTACAGAAATGATTAACTCTAAATCTACAATACATTGGCCTTGATCATAAATGTCTTCCAAAGTTGTTGTCTTAAATTTGTTCCAGAGAAGATTGCTAAAATGGGTATCTCAACAGGATGAGCAAGACAGCAGCAAGATGAAAGAGTTCTTAATTTTCATCATTACCCACTCACTATACTTTATCCTGCTCCCATACAAGGCTACCAACTAAAGACTTAAACAAATTCACACTGAACCTATTATTTCATTGATTTAAAATTGTTTATTTATACCGCCACAAAGAATTGTCCCTCAGATTCTATGGATCACACTTACATGGCAACAGGTTCTTATCAGCTTCCTTGTGGTGAAAATTAACATCAAATTTAATATTTCAATTAATGTTAAAACATTAGCCGTAGTATTTAATAATTCAAACTCGACATTTTCTTTGCAAGAAAGGCAAACATGACCTCTGCAGCAATAATTTTACTGACATTTCTTTCCTCATTCAGCGCTCCTCCTCCTTCTTATTGACTGGGTAACTTTGTAGTGATCGGCTACTTGGAGATGCATTCACCAGCTCTCCTGGAAGTGGATTGCAGGACAGGATCTTGCTCCATTTTCCTCGACCAGGGTGCTCTCACATCTGTGCCCTGTAACGATCATTACTTCCCGACTTTCATGACCAGCCTTAGATTTTAACTTTTTGCCTCAATGTTTAGAATGCTAACTGTAGCAAATAATGTGTCTTATTAGCAACAAACAGAGGTGTAATGTGCTGGATTCCTTTATGCAGATTGATTTGCTGTGAAGTGCGTGGTCACATTATCCCTGGCATCCCTTTTGCTACAGATAATTAAATAGCCTACTGTTGTCGTGGGGTCTTGACCAATAAAAATAAAGTATTTAACACAGCTGGGTATTTGGTAGGAAAGCTGGGTAGTAAGAAAACTCAGAGGCAGATTTATGAACCTGGCCTTAAACTGCAAAATTGTTCACACCTGTGTTCTTACAAGAACACCATGTTTTCATTAGTTTGAAGCTCATGTGGGGTTTTTCTAAGTAGCATAGGTAAACATTCATTGTAGGCCCATATGAGGACATTGGACTGCAGGGCCGCATGCACACACAGAATGCACTCAAAAAAAAAAAAGAGAGAAGTTTGGGATGCCAAAATTAATATCTACAAATAACTGAGGAGTGGGAGTGGATACTCCTGAAAGCAAGAAACACACAGGAGGGTTTATTATATTATATTCAATAGAATCAGCAGTTAATGTAGACTACATACAAACAGGTATATTGGATGATATCTGTTGTTCGGAGAAAAGGGATTGGATCAGCTCTTGATCTCAAATTTAAGTTTGTAAAAAATAATGATGAAAAGAAAAAAAAATGTGGCCATATTTCATATTTTTGAATTTTTGACAAATTGCTTGGTCTTTTTATTGTAAAAGCTGCAAAATGACCAAATATTTGGTGGATTTATCTTTAAGACACCCATGTAAAAAGGACGTTGTTGTTTTTTGGGCTTACTTTTTGGTTCTTTTTAGCTTATATGCGAGAGGATAGCTGAAGAGCGACAGAGGACAAAGGGGTGAAGAAGACATGCAGGAAAGAGTCAAGACCGGGAGTTGAACTTGTGACAACTAAGACGTGGATTTGGCCTTTGCACATACGGTGCATGCTTAACTGCTAAGCTGAACTGATGTCTCTAGAAGAAGGTTATTGTTGCAAATAATTGTTCTTTTGTTATCACACATTTTAAGATCATCACCTTAGTCTATATTAAGAATTTCAGTCCCTTTTGCAGTTGAGACTGAACACTGCACTGTAAAAGTAAAAGCTGACTTTTTAATCTTGTGTTCATATCTCTTATCTTATCACAGAAATGTGCAGTACTGAAGAAAGCACAGTGCTAGATCATTTTGCATGGACATATGAGCACTCAAATATGTGTAATTGTGCTATTGAGTACTTGAAAATTGCCTTTTTACCTTAGAAAAATTGGCGAATGTCAGAATGTTCTTAAAAATTATCTTATTTTTAAGAGCAGTTTGTGAATGAGGCCCAGTGACTTGAAGATAAGCTTTTTATATATTTTGAAAATAGAATTGGCTTTCATTTATTGAAGATGTGATCATTTCATGCTGACAGACTTATTGCTCATCTGACAAAGTGGCACCATCACACAGGGGTCTAGGTCAAGGTTATAGGTTAAAGACAGCTCTGTGGCAGAGGTCAGTGCACTTGTTGCTCTTTCACCCCTCAGTGGATCGCTCATCATGATAAATTAAGTCTCCTTGACAAAGCAGGGAGCCAAGTGGACGAGGGTAGAGCCTGGAGACATGAACCTCAGCTCGCTCTGTCAACTTCCATAGCCTCCTACAGAATGAATAAGTTAACAAGCTGTCATAACATTAGCGCAAGGATATCTGGAGGTTTGGATTCCAAATGCATCGCCCTGGTTTGCTAGTGTTGTGCTGAATGTGCCGACGGGTCCCAAGAATGTGATGTGAAGGCGAATGGAGTTTGTAAACACAGAGATAACTGCACCGTCCACTCTGTCAGTCTTTTCCACAGGAACTTTTTGCAACTATATGAATATTGTATATTTCAGTCACACAAAAACAAACAGTGAATGCCTCGGCAGAAATGAAACGCAGCAGAATGGAGAAGGGAACGAGGTCAGACTTCAGCCTGCATTCATCCAGCCAGGCAGCATACCTGTGTTTAATGTGAGCAGTATACAGAAAGAGGGACTTTAATGGATAGATGCAGAAAGTAATTCAGGCACTGCATGGAACCTAATGAGGGATAGAATTCAGAGAAACCAATCTTTTCTCCTCCATTGGTGGCTGCAGGTTCATGCATGGAGCTACACTGCCCTCTGACAGGTCTGACAGGTACTGCAGCTCACTTTTAGACACACACAAGCTCTGATTTTTGTAATTTTTTAGCGCATTCTTTAAAAATTAAACACTTTAAAAGCCTCATTCTGTTCTAACCACTGACTCGTAGATTTCACTGTCTGCTAGGAAGCAAAATGGTAAACTTGGAAGGTTTGCTACACAGAAACAACCTGAAATATGCCTGATGGGGAGCCAAGGAAAGCACAAATGAGAATTGACCTCCCCAATCAACATGATGAACGAGGAATGCCAGGTGCGCTTCCTGCAATGCCAGGTCTCGCTCTGCAGAATTGTGTGTTGCATTGTGTTTTGTGACGGGGAGAGGGTCAGGGGTTTGTAGTTGATATGCTTTATGTGATGCTGTATTGTTACAACAAAGTAGAAACGGTATTTACGTTGAGCTATTTGCAGATATATTTTTGCTGTCTTTCATTAAATTATTTCAAAGAAGCAGAAAGAGGGACGTATTCCTGGCAAAAATAAATATTCTCATCACATGTAACTGAATGTGGGTGGCCTGCACTGTTGCATCTCACTGTCTTGTTTCATTCATTTTTCATGGAGAAAAACAGGCATGCATGGCCATTGTGATTTCAGTTGCCTTATTTTAAAACCTGGGTGGTATGATGATGGTTTTTTTTAGCTTTTCTTAAAACATGCAGATTTGAAACGGAGCTTCCAAAATACATGAATCCTACAGCAATATTTTCTCCACCTGCATATGATGGCACATTCAGTACCTCACATTGTTCTCGCCACCTGTTCTTAGACACTCACAGTGCTGAAATCAAAACAGGTTAAACACACTATGAGTTGTTTTCTAGTAACATGTCAAAACGTGACACTTCACGCGCAGTTTTCCTCTTCAATCCTTGTTGTCTGCAGACAACAGGGTGAAACACAGCAGATGGCAACGTGTGTAAACTTTACCTCTGCACAGACTGCACAGCACTGAATGATCTCATTATATGATGGCTCCATGCATGGCTTTAATATTCTACATAAAGGCAGTGATTTATTTTTACCACTGCTACATTTTCAGCAGGCTGCATGTTGTTTCTGCACATTTAGAGGAAACTATGAAAACCTGGATTTTCCTTCATATATTTTTGACAATCACTGCTTTAATAATAAAGCATGCCTCCCTAGACATAGGGCTTCTACAGCATCTACAGAATTTTACAGCTTCAAGCTTTACACTGTGCCAGCACGGCCTCCCTTCCAATTCTGCAAATATGGCAACCTGGTCAGGGGCCTTAGGCTTCAAAATATGACAAAGTGGGTACCAATTTAGAGACAGATCTGAAAGTATGCTCCACTCGATTCTCCATCTTCCAGTGTGACCTTTAAGGATGTCAAATGATGATGTTTTAATGTGCTGTGTGACACACTTTGAATTGCCTTTTCTGCAGAAATGTACGATATAAATAAACTTGTCTTGCTTTAAAATAAAGCCGTCGAGCTATGAATATATATAATTATGCAATACCCATTTACATTTTTACAGAATAGCTGACTAAAGAGGCTTCAAATTACATCACTTTGGGATGTGAAACAGTAATTGTCATGTGGTTAATATGGCAAAACTGCATTAATACTTGGTAAGATGTACTTACGTACATTAACAACTTGCTCTTACTAGGATTTGGAACGAGGTCATGGTTTGGTTGTTTTCAAGGATTATTTGCACCCTCTTGCTTTTAAGACATTTGCCATTGGTTTGGACATTGGTTTGGTTTTAAAGTAAGTATATATTAACTTTGTCATAAAACAAATGCATGAACATAGCACAGCTAAATGACTTTTAAAGAATTAAACTTCATTGAGCTGCTGATCTGGCTGCTGTATTTGATTGGATGCAAGTTTAAACAAGCTGACTGTGGTAGTTCAGTTGTCAGATTTCTGGGAGAGGTGATAAAGTGGGGCAATAATCTCACCAGATTATGAATTTGTGAGACATTACCATTTGCACAAGAGACGGAATAACCAGAAAAAATTAAAGGGAAAGAAACCTAAAGTGTTTTTGGTATAAATTCACACAAGGATTAGCGGAATATTGTGCAGTACAATGCAGATATTTTACATAACTTAAAAATAGATATATGTGAGAAATTCAGAATTATATCAGTGTACTTAACCAGATAATTTTTCATTAATTCATTATAAGAATATTATTCAGGGCTTCAGTGGTGGTCTAATTAAAGGAGTCTTCAGAAATCAGAAAAACCATACTTGTGTTTTAAGTTTTAAAGTCTAAAATGCCTTTTTGAAATATTTCTCCCCTGTTATGATCAGCCTTTGGACAGAAAGATAATAAATGACCTGTTATTTTATTTATGTTTTTATTTCTTTGATTTTATTGCAGTTATATCAGTAGATAATGATTAAACTCAAAGTCTTCTTGGAGTATAGTCTCATTAAATCAAACCAGAGGGAGTGGAGTTTGTGGGGCAGTGTCAGTGCTTGATCTGTTTAGCGCGTATGATGCTTATAAGAGCAATGCTCCTCTATCGATTTTGTGATTCCAGCAGAGGAAAAGCAATCGAAGGGTGTCCTTTTTGTCATGAGTCACGTAAACAGAGCGCCTTTTTTTTCTCATCCAGTTTGTCTGTCCATCTCAAGAGCTAATGTCATTGAGAATGATCCTTTAATGCTGATCAATTCTGACGCCTGACACCATCATGAGAACAATTAACTCCTGCTCCAGCCCTGGACAAAGACAGTGTGGGGGAAATCTCTCTGTGGATGGATAGGATTTTGTCCTGAGTCCTGGTTTGTGTGCCAAAATCTCCAGTCTGAGTCCTCCTCTGCAGCCCTGTGTGTGTAATGTGTCTGGCACTGTTATCAAGTGGGCTCCAGATTTCTATCCACCCCACTCTAGTGGCTTTCAAACTTCTCTGGGAACCCTTTTGTTTTGTGACCCACGATAATTTAATGGACTATTGTGTGGGCTTATCAAGCAAAATGTATCCCATTTTCAGGCTGCAGCTAACCTGTTATAGTGTTTTATTCTGCTGCAGAGACCAGAGAAGGTTTTGCCAACAACACATGGCCGTAATTTTGATACAAGCTTATACAGAATAATTTCATGACCCAGTTTAATCTCCTTGCGAGTCATCATTGGGGTTTCTACCCAAACACTCTCTTGCATGTTAATCTTGCGTTTAGATTCTGATGGTGCCAATTTTCTGGGATGCATTAATTATTATTTACTTTTACGCACAAGTAATGACACTAGACAGCAACAAAACAAAAGCCTGCAGATGTCCCTCCTGGGTGCATCAATAAGACAGAAAACAAAGGGAAATTACAGAGTGCCGGACTCTCTCTTTTATTATATGATGAAGCACCACATCTCCACAAATGTACCCAAGCATTCACACACCATTATTTCCTAATACTCTCTTCTGTGTGAGCTTGGCTGGACACATTTCTCCTCCGCGTGGCATCTTCCTATAATCATCTTATGCTCTACAACATGACTGTGTGTGTGTGTGTGTGTGTGTGTGTGTGTGTGTGTGTGTGTGTGTGTGTGTGTGTGTGTGTGTGTGTGTGTGTGTGTGTATGTGTGTAGGTGTGTGTGTAGGTGTGTGTGTGTGTGTGTGTGTGTGTGTGTGTGTGTGTATGTGTGTATATATGTGTGTGTGTGTGTGTGTGTGTGTGTGTGTGTGTGTGTGTGTGTGTGTGTGTGTGTGTGTGTAGTTGAAGCATATAGGAGAGCCACAACTGATGGAAGAGACAAAATGAGAGGGAGAGAGGATGGGCCATCTCTGCCAAGACAAAACAAACCCGGAGAGTGAAAATCATCTTATCAGGGCGATAGCAGACAAATAAAAGGAAGACTGTCAAGAAATGATCGCCTTGGTATTCAAGCCGTGACTCGCTGTGTCTTGTCACCATAAAACAGAGGGAATGCAAGCAGAGAGAGACAGACGGAGGGAGAGGGAAAGCTGTTGATCTGTTTAGCCTGCTTGCCTCATGCCACAAGCGGTGCATCTCCTCTGAAATGGCTATGTTTGAAATCAGCTTTATGGAGTAGAAGAGGAAGTGCGAAGCCTGAGCGCCGCATGCCCGGGCATGCCTGTCAGACCCAGGAAGAGTGGAGTGCACAGATGAGTTGTGATTGCTTACATACACAGCTACACAGCAAACATTAATCACAGACAATGCTCTATTCCCAAAAATACTGAGAATAAAAAATGGAGGATCAGAGGCAGGCGCAGCTGAAAAAAAAGAGGGCAGGACACAGTGAGAACACAAAATGTGAGTGAGACCAGAGAAAATAAGGCAAAAGCTACATGTAGTCTAACCTAAAAGGATACTTTATTTTGTCTTGAGTGCATTGCAGAGATTGCAAGTGCTTGAAGAGAGCATTGCGTGCAATTTTCATGCAAAGCACGGCTCTGCTGCAACCTGTCTGAGACAGCAGGGACTCTCTCAAGTGGCGCTGACAGGGACCGTCTGTGAACCTGCCTGTGGATCATCGTAAACCCTGCACCTGCTCATGACTGTATCGCAGTGCCCCGCTGCTTTATATGCACGCTGCATATGGCTCAACACATGCTGAATATATGCACCATTATAGGCCATGATTTATCAGGTCTCCTAAGGTATTGATTACATGCTCAGTGAAAAGGCAGTGGAACATGCTTATTGAATATGGATAAAACATGCATCTGCATTAATTTGTCTACGCATCTAATTACTGACGAACACAGTGACAAATAATCACAAAGGAGCCAGCAACTTTAATTAAACACAACTCGCAGGAATGTAAAAATTTTGGAGATGGAGCGCAGAGTAAGCAGGCCTGCCAAGCCAAAGAAGTCTCTGGATGAGAAATGTGCATGCACTATCACTTTTCTTTGTTTGATACAGACTTTTCGCTGCTTTTCCCTGTAATCGACTTTCATGGCAGAAGTGATTTGTAATTAATGGTGGTTTTGTAACTCATCTATATCCCTGAACCTTGACGAGAGCAATCGATAGCTCTGCCTGTGGCCCACTCTTAAGTTTGTGTGTGTGTGTGTGTGTGTGTGTGTGTGTGTGTGTGTGTGTGTGTGTGTGTGTGTGTGTGTGTGTGTGTGTGTGTGTGTCTCTCTTCCTTTCTTTCCTGCTGCAGCAGAACCTCGAGTGTCCTTACAGGTGGTGGTGAGAACACAAACACAGACACACACATGCACACACACACACACAATGACAGTGATACACCAGAAGAAATCAAAAGTATTGAATATTCTTTTTTCTTTGTTGCTCCTTCGATTGTTTGGGGCAGCGAAACAATCTTCAAACATTATTTACATAAGCATTGTGCAGCCCCATCTGCCTGATAATGTGAACATGCCATTCCATTTGTACGACAGAATAAATCTTCCTCTCAGCATCATGTTAATTTGAACATGTGCATGGAAAAGACAGCCAATGACCGCAGGCAAACTCATTTCATGTAAAACATACATGTCTCATATTTTCATACTCGGCACACTTGACCTATCAGATGGAGTCCTTGATACATGGGTCATGCCTTCACACTATTTGAGCAATTAGACAAAGACTCAGCCAGCCGTCAGCTATCATCATGTTAGCTGGTGTCAACTGTGTAGTGACTGCAAGGTTAGCATGATGACTGAGGAAGAAGGAAAGAGTGCAGGAAATGTCGTTAAGGAAGACCTTGAGGTGAAAAATAACAGCCCTTTAGTTCTTCACAATTCATTTTCATTTGAACAGACAGGCTTAAAGGGATATTTCAGTTCTTTGAAGTGGGGTCGTATGAGTTTTATGTCACAAGTAATTGTACTAGCCACAACTGCAGTTTTCTTTCTTTTTCATCTTTTAAAAAAACATTAAAATCTAAAAAGTCGATCATAATAAGTTGACACAGTGGATCCCGATTTTTTGAGGGTTCTAAATATTATCTTGCCCGATTTTCCTGTGGTGTGAATTATTTTTCCTTTCCAATTCTGCTCAGAAGAAGGCCAAACCGATTTTATGTTCTAAATAATAAACATGCTTAAGATTTATGATAAGATATCCTGTTGTGTGTAGGGGGGGGGGGAATTAACAATAGCCGATAAACACAAGGCGTACATATAGTTATAGTATATAGTTGGAAGGACGTTGTGGTGACAACACAAGTGTCTATACAACAACATGGGTGGCACAATGTGTATGTAACGCAAGTTTCACGCACTCACACTCACACACACGCAGAGCACTGTTCTGTCCTGGGTGCCTGGATGTTTACAGAGATACTGTTTTGCCTCTGTTGGGACTGTTAAAGACTGGCAGCTTGTTTGCTGCATGATGGCTGCACCGTGTGATTGCTCCAGATTGCGCTAATGGTATTCACACAGAATGCGTGTTGGCTACGTGAGATGCAGCTGTCAGTCAGGTCTTTCTTAACAAATTTTACCCAAATTAAGGCCAAAACATATCTATTTTTTTGACTAAATAAATACCATAAAGATTAGTTCCATACAGGAATGGACAAAGATTTTAATTGTAGTTTTCATAGTTTTAATACTCGTGGTGTCAGCTCTCTGTTATGCAGGTTTCAGAGGTTGGGCTTCAGAAGTTGTTACACGAAAATGGGTCCTTCGTTTAGTTGCAGGACAACTGCAACTACATTTTCAGTTGGTGAGACGCCTTTAACCTAGTGTTACTGGATTTTAAAATTATGTAAGCTACTAATTTATTTATTTACCATATCAGGGCGTGGTTTGCTGTTATACAGGTTTCAGGAAGTTGGTTTTATCAGATGACGATCTTATTTACATTCAAAACAGGTTACTAATTGTATGCAGATGGAGGGATACAGAGGCAGCAGAGAAAAAGGGGGGATCACACAAGAGGAAATGTCAACCTAACTTGGTATTATTCAGTAAATACAGTAACTGTCCCACAAACAGATTAAAACAAAAGCAGTCTTTCCTTAAAAATAGGGGGCTTTTATTTTGAAATGTATTTTGGAAACAAAGTGCCTTGTACTTTGTGACTGCACATTCTAGAGATTTGGGCATAAATGTTGTTCATACAAGGATGAAAAAAAGGTATAATTTGGGTCAGGACGTGGTATGGCTCGTGCTACAAATGAGCCTTCTGGGGTGCTGGTGGCCTCGCGGTCTAAGCGCCCCACATACAGAGGCTTCAGTCCTCGTTGCAGGGGTCGCGGGCTCGATCCCGGCCGCAACCATTTCCTGCATGTCTTTCCCCGCTCTCTACTCCCCACATTTCCTGTCTCTCCTCAGCTGTCCTATGGAATAAAGGCAAAAAGCCCCCTAAAAAATATAACTTAAAAAAAAGCCTTCTGACAATTTTATTTTCTGCACAAGACATGCTGCTTAACATGAAAATAAAGCCGTCTTGCATCCTTCAAGTGCTACACATGCAGCAGGTGTGAAAAGGGTTATACCTCTGTTACAACCTGCGATGGCAGCTCATTGGGGGCATGACTTCATCACATCATATTCTTCTGACATCTACATTGAAGCATCACAGGCCTATCTTAAGCATTGTGTGGCTATTTTTACTGTTATTCTACATTGTGGCTTTGGAAATGTTATGCAGTGTTAATAGAATAGAAGTACTCAGTCAATCTTTATATGTTTAAGACTGAAATTATGATCCAGAAATAAAACCATTCATCATATCAAGAAAAACTGATATTTAAAAGATGTGGCAGCACTTATCACTTTTCTGTTGTCTTTTGTTCCTTGCATGCAGAGACATTAACTGTTGCATCCTTTCGCTCATCCCCTTTCACTTCTTGTAAGTCTCTGCATCCTTGTCCTCTCTCCAATGCGCTCATGGTCAGCTCAGTTCTTTATTTGATTTAAGGCAGATTTCTTGTCTCTTTCAGACCAGTGTCTTTCAGTCGTACCCCTGAGTCGTTCACATAAAAAACACTGCCCCACCAAATTTACTCTTCGGTAGAAAGAGAGAAAAAATCTCATTGTGCAAAAAAAGATGAAGTAAGACGACAGAAAGAAGGGGGGAAGAGAGAGACGGGGTTGATGATAGATCCACATTTTTTCCTGAAAGGTCACTTCATAGACAGATGGCAGCTCTCTGCTGCTCCGCTAATGTTCCCCATAATAACACATCCTTCCATTTCCTTTATTTGGGAAGTCACCATTCATTTGGCACTGGGAAACTTCCCCCTTGCCTTGACACAATATCAATCACATCTGTGTCACAGCCAAACAATGCGGGCTGCAGCGATGTTAATAACAGCCTTATCAGGTAGCGGCAGGGAGAATAAAGCAGCTGCCTCTTACACTTCAATCTCTACCATGAAATGACACGAACAGTTGCACAGGGATGACACAAACAAATTAGAGGCCAGAAAATGGGTGACAGGACGCGCTATCACCTTGTGTTAGGTCCAGGAGAAGTGGCACTGTATTCAGTAGTGTCAGCACTCTTACAGTATAGCTCACACACACACACAACCGCACACACTCTCTCTCTTTTTCTCTGGATGGCTGCTGAGGAGCCTGAAGAGCGGGATGAGGTTGCTGTAAAAGCAATTTCCTCATGAGAGAAAGGTCTCATAATTCTTGTGAGACAAAGCATCTGGGATGATTTGGGGACAGATGCGGAGAAAAAAAAAACGTCATGAAATTCTGCAATGTCCTCATTCACTGTGATTGTGTTTTTTTGGTAACCTTTCTCCTGAAAGTTTCTCTGATGTATTTCCTCTGTTTTTGAGGGACTTCACATTAATCACAGTTGACAGGCAGCGAGGCTTTCCTGTTGACGACAGGGTTTCAAATGTGATAGGGGGGATCTAACACTCTGGCAACAATACACGTGTGCAGTCATTTTGCTCTTTCGATCACTTATCACTGATGAACATTTGCTCAATTGCTGTAGTTTTTTCTTCGCTGTCAAAAACACAATATATCATTATTATTTGTGTCTAATATAGATCCCCAACTCTGCATGTAAGAGTTTTAAAGATCTGATGTTCTTATCCTATTGGTTTCGAGGTTTTCCTGTGAATTTAATGAAACAAAAATAGAAGAAGAAGAAGAAACTGCTACCCCTTCGCAACCAATAACTAAAAGAGTGGTCTAAAGCTCCAGTGAGGAGTTTTAAGCTGGTAATGAAACAGACTGAGATTTTTACTGATGCCTCAGTATGACCTTCAAAGCAATTGAAACCATCAGTGACAAGATAGATTATTGTTTGTAGTTGCTTTAAATGCCTGTCCCCCCCTGTTAAAGAGTGGGTGTCAGGAGTGGTAATTGGCAGCACGCTGCTGAAGCGGCCTTGTTATATTTTTCCAAAGCAAAAGTTCATTCTGAGCCTCATGTTAGACATGTGACATATGGATTTTTTTTGCCAGAATACACGACTTACACATGCACACAACAAGATCACAAAGCAATAAATTGCCCTGCTTGTCCACAGGGGTCACCAAACACATACAAATTGGAAGTCCCTCACTTGTGCGTTAAGGAAAACTGGAGTCATGGCCTCAAACCTTGACCTATTTTAAAAATTTAAACTGATTTGTTCTTAGCTCAGCTCTTTAAGTGCTGTAAATGAAATCATAAAATTACACTTAGCACATTAAGGGATACAAATTTGGCTACATATGGATATGATTTGAAAGATTTAGAAAGTGCTGTGTTTTTGCCCCAACTCCTCACCACAGCACGCCTTCCGACTCTGGAGAAAGAAAAAGGTTTCATTCTGCAGTATCAAGGAGAAAATATCCAGCCAAGCAGAAGACATAAACAGGAGCTCCACTCTGCTATTATGTCCAAACACGGGTACGGTTGGCCCTGGCTGAGGAATGACTCACTGATTTCAAAAGCTGGTTGTAGCATGTGAAAAGCTGGAGCAAAGCCAGTGGCAAGCCTCTGGGGATGTGGTATTTATGCCTCCTGTTTCTCTCAGACTTCCCTTTTCTCTGTTTTGGTTGAGAAATTCATCACAAACAACCCTGTCACTGTTATGCCGCTGATTTCACAGCTGTGTTTTCTGTTGTCATTTAGTGTCATGAATTTATTCATTAACATTGCTGACTTTAAAAATCAATGCTTGGGGAATTAGGGGGCTTGTTTTTACCATTATTAAGGCATTCAGCCTTCAAATCTTAACAGTAAGACCTATGAACTGGCTGCATATGTATATGTTTATATTTCTTTATAAATTCAATAACATTTGACCGATGTACAGAGACCACGCTGTATGTTGGTACGTTTACCGCAGACAAAGATAGTTGCTGTTTGAGAAGTGTAGTATTGCCAGCTCTTTATAATAAAAGCCAACCTCTATTTAACAAACAGTTAGGGTCGCAAAGGTAAAAAAGTTTGTTCACTAACTGGCAAATACATTTAGAAAACAGACAGACAGAGTGGAAAGAGCTGCCACAAAGTGTTAGCAGAAAGAAGGTCACATGTGGAACAATGTGTGAGAGAAGAAAGTATGGCTTTCCATCACAAGCCATCAGCTCAAACACAACCTCTTGCTCCCCTCCTCTCCATTTATCTCCCCTTGTGTTACTGTGTTCCTCAACAACCCTGATGTTATGTGGAGCAACACAACAACTATTATCGAAAGAGAAATGCTCCTTGCCAAAAAATGTATTTTCTAGACGTAGGATTTTGTCAGCGGTGTGTGGTTTTCAAAAGTGTGTACAATGTTGCATTTGGATGAGGACATACACAATGAATTCATCCAAAGCTGCTGGAGTGAGTCCAACATACAACCTTATCATTGAATGGGACATTTCTTGATCACCTAATTAAACATATTTAAAACCTTTCTATACTTTTTATTCTTTCTAGCATTTATTAAGAGTCAGCACAGCTGTGACTTGGTAGCAAAGTATCAAGGACAACATTTCTGCTAATCACAGCTATGGTGATATCTACAACATTCACTCCTGTGATATTGTGTTTGTACAAATGTTTGACAAGTGATGAATATAAGTAAACAATAAATAGATACATTATATTTATATATTTATGTTAACTTAGCCCTCATGGTACAACTAGCTTGAAAGGATCTGGACTGTTGCAGTCTAGACCAGGTATTGTATATGACGTGTATTTATGTGTATGTTTCCATTTATCATGCAAACAGTGAAATAGGAGTCTGCTGAAAGTTTCTTTGGTGAACTGTTTAACTCTTAAGCACCAGCTTGATCATCAAATAAACAAAGAGTGGAATGGAATGTTTGTTGTATAGTTAATTAACTTAACTGAGAACACTTGGCTGAGGCAGCATGATTAGTACAGGCCTATTGAAAAGTCTTTGGCTGTTTTCGAAATCGCCAACTGTACTAGTAGTACATACTGATTTGGCCAAAATTCAGTATGTAGTATGTGAACAAGAGCAAAATCTGCAGTATGCCAAAACTACCCGAATGTCGCACTGATTGGGGGCTGTTTCCCACAATGCACAGCGCCAACATTCCACTTTTTCTTTTTTCTTCTTTTTTGACAGGGGGCACTTAGTTTTTAGGTGCTGTGAAATGTGAATGATTAAATTCCATATAAACCACTTCTTAACTTTTTGAATTATAAGAGGATGCTAAAGAAACAGTTTTTCCATCAGCTTGGCCGTTGTTTACTTCTGCTTTCCAAAACCGGAAATCCAGCGATGCCTGGCCCAGCATACTGCATAACAGATCCAACAGAACAGTCATACTACATACTACCTTCAAGTAGTATGCAGTACTTATTGCATACTGCATTTGTAGCTAGTGTGTAGCAGGCGGTTTCGAAAAACAGCATTAGTGATGTTGAAGTCTTTATCATCACTCATGGGAAAACCATGTCCAATCTGATTACTTGGACAGAACTAATTGTTGAATATGCACATTTCTATTCAATTTTGAGGTCCCGACAAGAGTAATAGGATTTGTAAAACATAAGTGTGATTTAGAGCCTGTCTATGCAATGAAGAAGATATCTTTTTTGTTGTTTTGACAATATTTAGATTTTTTTTAATTTTTCAATCTTCATGAGAAGAGTTAAGCAACAGACGGTAGCTGTGGCCCAGTGGTAGTCGTTGTCTTTTAGCTGGAGGGTTTGGGTTCGATCCTGGTGCCGTTGTCCACATGCTGAAATGTCCTTGGGTGAAACACGAACAGGCCAAAAAACTGCCCCAATATTGAGCCATCTGAAATACTGATGGGCGCTTTACATAGCAGCCATGGCATACATTGTAGTGTATGAATGTTTCCATTAATGTCAGTCCAAATTTGTGTGTATTTCTCTGCTTTATTTGTGCAAACCACAGTTGAATACTCTAGAATATACAATAGGATTTCTGAGTTACTTCCCTTAAAATTGTTGCCTCCTGTATAGAGGCAAAGTTGGTAAGTGCAGTGAGATTGATCTCAAGCTGCAGGCTGTAAGTTATTGATATTATATGGTTCCATGTTTACTCTGAGCAATCCTACCAACATGATACAATCATTCCATCAATTACCGGTGTAAAAATATTGTGACGTATAAACTCAATGATGCCATTTATTGTAAAAATGAGGGCTATTACATAAAGCTGGATGAAGTATTGTGCTCACAGCCTGCAAATCCAAGTGTTGTCCCAAAATAGAAAAATGTCTTTTCTTAAGTGTTGATGAATAATTAAAAGGTTCGGGCTGACGAGATTTCAAAGGTCTGGTAGAAACAGATGAAAATGCAAAACAAACGGGTAATGAACTCTTGAACATGTGAGGGTGCTCCGGGAGGAGTGGAGCGGAGGGGGAGGGTTGTTGCTGCAGAGTGGGACAAGCCGATACGAGCCTGCATGCTCCTGCACTGTCAGATCAAAAAACGCCTTTCTGGGCATCAAAGACACCTGCAGCAGCAGTGTCTCCAGTGATAAAGATGCCACTCTCCCTGCCTTCCACCTCCGATTTTAATTACAAATATTTATAAGCAGCTTAACTTGCATGGACAGGGCTTTTTCTTTACCAGGCAAGGGTGTGGGGGTGTCTGGGTATCAACGCGGCTGTTGGATACGATAAGATTATTCACCAGTTTTTTGTTATTTTTTTATTTGTTTATTTCCTGTTAATTATTCATACCCCCACATGGGCTCATTGGCTCTAGTTTCTCCTCCCCAATACGTTAAACAGGGGATAACATAAATAAATAAAAATCATGATAAATAAATAAATTATACTCTGGGTAAACATACTCAGTGAAAAAGCTTGAGGGTAAAGTTGTCTCCCTGGAAATTAGACTCTTGTCTTGTGAGTAGGAGACTGAGAGAAGGTTTCGCATGTCAATTCCTGCAGGATCCTAAACTCCTTACTTTACAACTTTCATGTCTTTGAATTATTCATCTCTCCTTGCACACATTGCATTTTTGGATAATGCTGCATGGCTGAAAACTGCTCACCTGACAACAGGTTTACTTTTGGATACCTAAATTCACCTTTGGGCCTATAATTATAAAAACAGAGAGATGGAGGGGGAGACAAAGGAGAGTCGTTTTATATGTCACTACCCTAACCTTCATGGCACATTTTAATCCTAGAGAAGTGTGGAAGTCACCTTGCATGGGGAGAACGTCAACGGGACAGAGAAGGAGGGGGCATTTGAGAGCAAGAGACAGAGACAACCCAGGTGATTTTCTATCCATTTTACTAACTTAGAGAAGTGAAATGTGTTGTTTTCTGAAGAATTAAGCTGATTTAGATCCAATCTGACTAAGCAACTAAGCAAACTGAGTGGAAAGTTTTTGTGAGAATGTCAATAACTCAACACCTCTTGTAGCTCTTGTCATTTTATTATCAGTTTGTGGATGTCAGGAGGACTATGGTGGCCATCAGCTAATGGGAATCCTGATGAAGAGTCTGAACACTGATCTAAATAATGACAGGAAAGCCAATTGTAGCGCTGAGTGGTGACGTGGGGAAGGTTTATTCTGGTCCCGGTGTTCTGAGCCCCAAATGGGAGTGCAGGGGGGTTTATTTTGTTTCCAAATCAGAGGTGGACGGTAATTACATTTACTCTCATTAGTCGCTCCCCCTTGACTCCGCGCGGTCATCAGGGTAATGTATGTGGCCCTTCCTGTTTGGGCGAAAATGGATTTGTGCTGCATTAGCTGATGAAGCAGGTAAATTACATTATGTCCCCCCAGTGTGATCTTAATGTCAGTGATTCTGGGATAGATCTGCCTTATGGACGGTCTCAGAGTTGTTAGCATACGCAGTTTCTGTCTCTCTTTCTGCAATAACGTAGAGTAAAGAGACAAGTGTAGGCTGCTTATCCTTAAAACACTCATTTCAAAGAACCTTAAAGAGTCACTCAGTGAATCTCCTTCAATTCGGACTTAATTCTGTGCCAAATGGGACCATTGATGAGGTGTTACAGAGGCAAAGAAATGACAGTGGCTGAATTATTTGCTGAAGCACAAGGTTGAATGAGCAGCTCAAAAATGAGAAAGACTTTTTGGAATGGAATGAAAGAGATGAAATCATCAACAGTTTCATCAAACAGCAGGGTTAAAACCGTACTCAGTCCTCTCTCTACCTCTCAGGGAAAATATATTGAGTTTTGCTCTCCTACAGGTGTACTTCCCATATCTTACTAAAATAACTGCCTCCACCAAGGAGGTTATGTTTTCTGTACTGTTTGTTTGTTTGTCAGTGGGATTACAGGAAAAACTACTCGACCCGTTTTCATGAAATTTGATGGAAGGGTGTAGCATGGGCCAAGGAAGAACCCATTTTATTCTGGACAAGATCCAGATCAACTGATGAACAAGAAACCATTGTAGACGCAACTCGCAAACAAGTCAGTGTCTACTTTTTGAATACAGTTTTTTCTAAATGTATTAATATAAAAAGCAGTCAATTTCCTCATGGTTTGTCATTCAGAGCAAAGTCAGCCTGTGATATAACCGCAATTCAAAAGTATTCAGCAAATGCAAAGCAAAGATGATGACCTATCAGCAAGGAACATCTTAATGTAGTATGATTCCTACAGCTTGGAATCATTCCAGGACACATATAGTGGTTACACTTTGCAGATATGAATATGATAGAAGACTGATCTCTTGACCTCAGCCAAGGTCTTAGCTCTCTGAGCTCCACTCTACTTTTACTCCATGTTGTACCAGCAGCATGTGTGGGTGTCTAAAGTCATGTAAAGCCATGCATCCACATTCCTTTATCTTTAAGTCCTCACTGTTAAATATTTATGATTTTTACTCTTGCAACTAGATTCAAACAGCAGATAACAGACTTTCTGGGATTGAGCACTATGCAGATTTTTTACTTTATGCAGAGGGACTATATGTTGTGTAATTAGTGTATCTGCACCTTGTTACAAAAATTGCCATTAGTGTTTTGTGTTTGCAAGTGTAAGGGGATTCAATGTCACATTACCACTGTCTAGCTTCTTAATCACAGCATAATCCCTCTCTCACTAATTGTTTTTAGAAATAACTTTCAGACTTGGTGTAAATTAAAGTCTGACTCAGAAGGCTGAAATCCCAATGATCCCAAGATCAACCCAACAACCAAGCCATTCTTTTACAACAGTACTACTTGAGAAATAACCCACAACCTCAAACAGCAATGCAACCAAACAAAATGTGAGAAAAAATGGGATAGAAAATGTATACTATGGCGTGTCATTATATGGTTGTCTTACATTGTATTGTACTGTGTGCCGTGTATTGTATGGGATCATATTGTATGGAATCGTGTAGTGTCATACCGTATCATGTTGTGACTTGTGGTATTGTATTGGATCGCATTGGATCATTAAGTATTGTATCACTTTGTGTCTTATCACTTCGTGTCTTATCACATCATACCGTATCAATTCGTGCTGTATCGTATTGAATTACAGTGTATCGTATTGTATTGTATCATATTGTATCGTATTGTATCGCATCGCATCATATTGCATTGTATCACATTGTATTGTATTGCACGGTATAATTTCGAGTTGTATCGTATCGTATCAATTTGTGTTTAACATATTTTATTGCAGCACATAGCATCATATTGTTTTGCATCATATCGCGTCGTATTGCATCGTATCATATCGTTTCGTATCATATCGTATCATGTCGTATAGTATTGCATCACATTGCATCATATCACATTGTATCATATCGCATGATATCATGTTGAGTTATGTTGTATTGAATCACTTTGTATTGTTTCGTATTTAATCATATTTTTGTATTGTATCGTATTGCATCCTAACGCATCATATAGTGTGTTGCCATGTGATTCCCAGCCCTAGTGCACATGCAGTAGCTGCCTCTAGGTTGACCCCACTATAACAATTACAAGAACTCAATGACTTATTGTCATTTACTTTACTTATAAAGGATTTAACAAAAGTATATAACAAATTATCTTAAAAACAAACAATGTCCTGGCTACCTGAAAACTGGCATTTGCGTGAGAGCTGAGTTATTCAGGGCAAACATACAAAGAACATTCTCTCACACCACAGCTAAAATGCCAAACTCTATAATTGGGGTGAGCTTGAAGAACAAGGTTGCCAAAAAATGAATGCAGCACTACCATTCTAATGTGTGAGTGCAAAGTTGTTTCAAACTCTTTTTGGGAAGCATATAAAAGCCAAAGGAACTCTGAACCACCCCAAACCATTTCTAAAGGCCTGTATGGTCTCTGCTGGACTAGTTAAAAAACTTGCCCTGCCTTGCCTTTTAAAACTAGTCAAATATTGGCTAACTCTCTGAAACTGTTTATCATTTGCGTTTCACTGAGACTCTCTAAAGTTTTCAAATGAAAAAGCTGTCAGAAAAAAACGTATCAACTGGGACCAAACCAATGAAAGCAGCAAGAGAAAATGGGACATGTTTGGGTACCTCCATAGTCCTTGAACACAGGATGAGAAGTGAAAAACCTTGTTATCCATGGGAAGATACTAAACTGCTCAATGAAGTAAATGCACACATGGAATAGAAGCAGAAGCTAAAATGTCACTATTTCAACAAAGGAACTGAAGTGTATATGAGCATGAGACTAACATGAACAGTTACAAGGTTTATTGTGATGTAACCTTTGATTAAAAGATTAATACAATGATGGTAAAATAATCTCACACTGAAAGGCGTTTACAGTAAAAATGTCTAAATGGAGTAAACATGTGCCTAAACATTCAAGGTCAAACTGAAAAACCAATGTCATGTTTTAATGTTATCTGTACCTCCTGTATAAACTCCATTCTCTCTCTCATATCTGATTTATAGTTGCAGTATAAGCAGCAGCTGTCAGTTACAGCTCATTATGCATTATTAAAAGCTTTAGGAACAAATAAATTGAACCATCACAAGTTTCCCACACTGCAAGCAGATTTGTGTATTCCATGACATAAAGTACATTATTGAGCCATTTTCAGGTGAGTAATGTAAAGCTGGGGTAGGCTGAAAAAGAGACAAAGTATTTTGCTAGTAAGAGACTGCAACCTATGAAGGATGTAGGCCCTGAAAAAAGTGTCTTTTGTAGTCTGCATAGACCACTGATGCCAAACTGAAATGAGTGGATCTGGTAGATTACCTGTTTGAGTCGGAAACTGCTAATTCCTTTACAGTTACTTTACTAAGTGCCTAGCCTTTATAACTAACATCACATAGCACTTTAGCCCTCTAGAAGGCTAAACTCCCAGTATACAGGCAGGCTTGTCGTACCCTAAGACTCTAGAAAGTAGTATGGGAGGTAGAGCTTTCAGTTATCAGGCACCTTTCCTTTGGAATCATATACCAGTCAGGGTCTGGGAGGCAAACACCCTTTCTGATTTTAAGATTAGGCTGAAAACTTTCCTATTTGATAAAGCTTGTAGTTAGTGCTGGCTCAGGCTTTGACCAGCTCTTAGTTATGCGGGGGAACTGGCACACTGACACAGTGGGATCCTATCTCACTGACACACTGGGATCCTATCTCATCCCCCCATCACTTACTTTAACTCTCCCCCTGTCCCATTAAAGTTACTAATCATAGACCTTTCTGGAATCCCTGAGCTCCATTGTCTCGTAGGTTCCTTTGAGTCACTGCCTTAGACGTCCTGCTGCTGTGGACGTTCCAGACTCCAGCAGAAACAGCTACTACTACTATTACTATCCATCTCATCACTATCATCGCTCTCTCACTCTGTCTTATTCTCCTCTGTCCCTCTTTTCAACCCTAACTCGGTCGAGGCAGATGGCCGTCTAACATGAGTCTGGTTCTGCTCAAGGTTTCTGCCTGTTGAAAGGAAGTTTTTCCTTGCTACTGTAACTAGCTAAATACTGCAAGGTGCAATGGTCATGGGGGATTAAGATGAGATAAGACTGAGTAAGCAGGGAGTGGATCTTATCCTGTCTTGATGTTGGGTCTTTTTAATAATTTAACATAGGGTACAGTCTGGACCTGCTATGTTTTTAAAAGTGTCTTGAGATACTATTGTTGTGATTTGGCACTATACAAGTAAAGATTGATTGAATTTAACTTTATTTTAAAGATTCTTTAAAGTTTTTGTTTTTGCTGGATTAGACTGAGTTAAACCCACATTAGAAGTGTATTCCTCAGTCACTTGAGAGTCCGCCATCATAACTGAATTAGAATACAATGAATCTCAGGAAATAGGCTGGACCACAAAGAATGCACTTAGTAGATCCTTCGTGGCCGGAAAGAAGGAGACTTTTGTTGGCAACATTTTCAAGAGCCTGTGAAGTGGGACAGCACTGTTGTGTGACTGTAATGCAAAGGGTCTTGTAATGCATGAAGGGTTCATCCCCTTACTTGGCATGCAGAGTCCAATAATTATGAAGGATGAAGAAAAAAAATTGTATTTTAAGGTAAAACGGTACATTTTCCTGAAATGCACAACCATTATCTTGTCAAGTAGTTCAAATTATAGTCTATCTTATCTATGGGGCCATGGCACAATGTGGACTATGCAGCACTGTGTACAAAAAGAAAAGAAACAGAAAGATATGATTCAGAACAAGAGAGGAAGCAGAGAGAACCACAAATTCCAGATACAACATACTTTACATTTTGGTTTGAAAATATGTCTAAATAATACCTACTATCCACCATCACTCACTCCTATAGAATATGATGGAGTTACACAACACAGAAACTAATTGCACCACCCACATGCATACAACAATAAGTTAATTATACAGATGTCACTTCTCACCCACTTTTCTGCCATGTTTTCAACATTTGCTGTCATTACAAGTCACATAATTATTGCCAATAATATCAGAAAATATGTACTAGAATTGACATGACGTATGAGTAACAACATAACATATGACATAACAACACAACAAATAACATATGAGTCATAACGTTGACAAGACTGTGTCACATTTTCAGCAGAAAAAGGGTGTAGGATGAAAAGCTGGAAGGAGGAAACTGCTGTTTTACTCACCTCTATCACACAGTTACTTGCTTTGTTTCAGATTCTCACACTGTACATGTTGATGTGTGAGACAGCAAGATTTAAGCAAGTAACTCAAATAACATTGCTTGTCCGAGGAAATTTTTATAGATGACAGTGTTAATTTGTGCCGTCCAAAATTAACTATATTTGTAACGTTTAAGTTCAAGTTTGGTGACATTTTGACTCTAAAACAAACTAAAATTACTCACATTTAATGCATACACTTTTTCCAATTTGCTTCAAAACCAAAACTGGGCTTAAGATAATAGTTTTACACATGAAATGATAATGATGATTCTGTATGTTGCCTGTGTGGCCTCGAGAGCTTCATAAAGCTGTTGTGTTGTTTTATATCTGGGGGATGGATACAAAGGGATATCTGCTATACCCCTGCTACAAAAAGACATTTGCTATTTTCCTATTTGGGGAAGTTAAAAAAAACATTTTGAAAATCTATAGATAATTAATTTCTATCATCGTCAATTAATTTGGTCCTCTAAAAGAATTGGAGATTTGTTAGACCAGAAAAACTCAACTAAATTAGGCACAGGGCTCTTTGGAGTAAAGCAGCAAAAACAGCAAAAATACAGAGTAAAGACACATATAAGGCAATGTAAAAAGCTATTTACAACATTCACATTTTTATATGCAAACCACCTTTATTATGATCCAATATTGAGTAAAAAATAGGCGCTGTTGCTACTGGAATTAGAAAATAAAATATAAAACATTAAAATTAAAAGTTTAGTGTATAAAAATAAACATACAGTAATAGCATGTAACTAATTTGTTCGCAGTAAAGGGCATTAGCATTTCTTTACACTGGTTACCACCCGCCATTAACTGGTGAGAAGAATCATGAGTCATGTCATGTTAGAATCATGCTACAGGAAATTACAGATGAAAGTTAGACATTTACCCCAACATGTAGGGTACAGGTTTTCAGCATTGTGTTTACTGGCTCTCATTTTTTGAGTGTAGGAAATGGAAAGGTGAGAGGGAAAGTCCAGGTAACCTCTGGATCTGATCACTGGACAGCAGTTTGTATTAATAGAAAAAGAGATGAAAAGTCTGAGGGTTTCTAATAGAGGTAGCAAATAGCAGATGGGGGACCAGGGGGAGATTGTATTTTGTATTTATGTATTTCATTATTTTCATGTAACCCCCTGATGTCTTATTCCAAAACGACTCCCAGGGACATGAGCTATACATCCTTTGGCTACTCCGGGGCTCTGACACTTGTAAACATGTCGTTTATTATTTGGGGAACTGATGGTGGCTTTATTTCTTAGGACGGCAGACTTTGAGATTTAAGAGTTCATTTCTTTAGACTCAACATTGTTTTGGCTGAGTGTCTTTGTGTAAAGCATATCTTGTTTGAGTTCATCTTTTATGTAAGAGAAATCAAGTTATGAGTAAAAGTTTCAAATGCGCAAAATAAAGCTTGACATTATTCTGGTTTATATGAATTATGAAACCACAGAAGCCCCATGCAGCCAAAGAAAAAGCACCCTTATAAAAACAATGAGGATTAAATACTAAATACTGTGATAATAAATGGAGAAGATAGAGGGAAAGAGAGAGATTCTTTGACAAATGGAGCAATAAAACACACAGGATCCATCTTATAGTGTTGTCAGGCGTTCTCTGGAATTGGCCACACTGATCATATCTCCAACTCAATAAATAGGCTTTGGCCACAAAAAAACCCTCGGCACTGCTCCACGCTAGACTCCAGGCAGATGTGGTTTGCAGAAAATGGACCGAGAAGAGCAGAAAACTCCATTTTTCTTTCAAGTATTTCACTCTGCTCTCTCGTACAGCCAGAGGAGGAAGCCAGCAAGGGCGCACAAGAGGGCTGTAATATGGTTTCAGTGTCCGGGGCCCCTGTGGTCTAGTACCCTCAGGTGGAAAGGCTCTCAGACGGTGTTGGCACATCACTACTCCAATTATCAACAGCAGGAGTGGCCTTTCATTTCTATTACATCCCTCTCCCTTTCTTCTTACTGCATCCTTCTTCTGCTCTCATCTCTTCCCCTGGCTCCTTCACCTCTACTCACCCTAAACACTTTCCTACAAATTTCCTGTCTCAACAATCATACCTTCTTCCCCGGACTCACCGCTTCAATGTTACTGTACCCAATGACCACCACTCTCGCCAAAAATTGACTTACTTGAGGTGGCCCTGCCAGGGTTTAGCCAAGAGACATTTCTCAAAATGGAAGCATAATGGGGTCTGAAGATGATCAGGGTAGAGAGGATCTGATGTTTCAGTTCAGTAGTTGCAGACACACACTGTCACTAAAACACTACAATCCACGGGAGAACTACACCACCACATTGAAGTCTCTAATCAGAAGACCAGTCGTATCGATTTCCTTCTCCCTACTTTCACTTCACGACTCTCTTCTCCTCTGTTCCCTACCATTGCTTTTCCATTGATTGTTCTCTCTCTTTACTCTTACATTCCACCCACTTTTTACCTGATCCGACAACCCTCTGAAAGTTTTTTCCCTTTTCTTTCAACTCTACATTCCTGCAACTTTCTTTGTAACATCTATCTTATCTTACTTTTGATCAACCAGACCTTCTGGAGAAACTGCTTGGATTAAAAGCAGGATTTCTTTCAACATTGTTACATTTTCATACTATTTTTTTTCAAATGGTAGTTGTATAAATATTTATCTGCAAGCACATCATGAATTGTAATTTATACTTTAGATGCAATGGTACAAAATGTTAAATTTCAAGGCACTTGCACTTGCAATTTGATTCTGCCCACAGAGTGAGATATGGCACTGATACAGTAAATGTGACACTTTTCTAAAAAGCAGCTATGTAATGCACTGTTTGGCAGCTTACAGATCAGACTTTTTGCTCACATTTTCTGCTCCAGCAAATCAGATAGCACGATCATAATATTGGATAGAAATATCTGCAGATTGAACTGATGTACTGAAGCATCCTCACATTAAGTGAGGCCTATCATCCCAAGAAGTACCTCCAGATAAGATTTTGAGGCTCAATCATTAAAAACAGTCGGACCTCTGTTATGATAAGTGAGAATCCTCAGATGAACTTTACACTTCATGTTTTTGATAATGTTGTCAAGACTGAGCAGTCCCATATAGATTTAAAGCTCTGTAATATGTGTGTTGAATTGTTACTAATACCATTCAACACTGATCCAAGTCCAGGGAGGGAGCTCTTTGGTGAATAGCTTGTCTAAAGTACTTTGACTTTGTCTCTAGGGGCAGCCAGAAATTCATAAAAAGAAGAAGTCTTCCCTATTCAGTTAACGTCCTCAAAAACGGATAGTTTTTTTTACAATACCGCGGCAAACAGACAGTTTGAATTGTTGATATACAATGGATTATTAGTTGCACTTACATGATATCAGTATACAGTATACATCCCCATTTGATTACCACTGATAGAGACAAGGTTGTTATGAAGGTGGTATGTGTTCCACCTGCTTTTGCTCTCCACACTCACTCCTTTTCATGCATACGCCTGCAGATACCTGATCGGTCAATTCAGCTCAGACCAAAAACGGCCTACAAATTCTACATTTTTACGTAGAATCTGTAAATCAAGATTACATGTTCAAAAAATCTAGGACAACAAATATAAACTTGTTGCAACTCAGATTCTTGACTGTGATATAACACGTTCTTGCATAACACGTTTGTCAGGGTGTTTTTGTTGAAGTGCGCTGCGAAGGTCCATTGTCATCATTAAATGAAACACATTTCAGTGTGTCCTCTTTCATGAAAAAAACTTTGCTCCAGTTTGTGCTTTGTAACAAACACAATTCGTCATCTAAGCAGCAACTGACTGCATGCTGAGAGCAGTGAGTGATAAAATAATGAACTCATTGTTGCTGCAGAACTAAAAGACATGATTCATCATTTTGGTGATCCTACTATATTTCTCTTTACTTGCCCGCTGGGGAGACTTTGTCTTCCCATTATAATTAGCATCAAGGCTCCCTCTGTCTAGCAGCCAGCCAGCAAGGGCACTCAGGGATGGTTGAGTCAATATGTCTTCTCTGCACTTTTAATGCAGCAGCGCAAACTGACTGACAAGTCATTTCAACAGGGCTTGATTCCCAGATTGCACTTCCCTCTCACACTGCAGTCTCTTACGGCGGTAAGTGACTGAAAGCAGCTGCTTCAACTTACCTTCAACACACTCTCAAGGACTGAGAAAAACTTACTAAACTAAAGGGGGGATGATGCAACCTTTTTCAGTGCTGGGAGTTCCTCAGTCTTACAGTAGATACTGACGCCCACATTGGTTTAAAATGCGTAGCTGTGCAATGATGCTGATTTGAGACAGTTTGGAAAGCAAAAGATGAATCATTCCTTCAGCAAAAAGAAAAATCTTTGGAGCTCTAACAGATAAAAATGCAGGGGAAAGTGTAACATCCTGTTTGAAGCATTTCAAAAACTATGATTGAAAAAAATCTTGAAATGTAGGGTATGTCAACATCAAGTGTATTCTAAATGTTTCTTTGAATGTTAAAAAAAATATCAAGTCCAAATCTTTCTCTAATAATAAAATAATTTACAGGCTCCAGTCCTAATTTTAATTTTCAAAAGTATTTCAAAGTGGAAAAACAAAAAGGATACCTTGATAGTGTTCAATGGAAAAGTTGGACACAAAAAGAGCAACATTATTTGACTGAATACAGTGGTGACTATGGGATTTTGCCAGCAAAGCACACAACTCTGTTTAGCAACCAGTGTGTACCGATGCTGATAGGTGTATTAGGTATACTGTATATCACAATGCAACATAAAAAAAAAAGCCAAACACATAAGGCACATACAGGAAAAGCAAAAATTCATGAATTAACATCACCAATATTGACTCTCTATGACGACAGGCATTCAATCAAAGTACAACAAAATGTTCTTGTCTGTAACAATGGTCACTGTGTCAGACTAGGCAATAATAACGTCCCAGTTTCTCTCTAAGAAATAGACCTAGCAGACTATATGTTAAAAGCTGCAGTTGACATCTGTGATGCCCATGAGAAGGTCCAGAGACATCCATCTGTGACAAGAGAAACCCCCTTGGTGAGTTAATAAATGATGACCCCCATCACTCCAAAGATCTCAGTAGCTTTGGAGTGACAGTGATGAGTGCTGGCTGGACTAGCATGCAAGTGTTGTGTGTTCAAATCCAGTGATGTTCACATGAGTTTTTGATGGCGATTGTGACACCCTGCTCATCTTCTCTATTTTAGCAACTATATTTGTGACAAACAGCTTGGCATGAAATCAACATTAATCAGTCCCTCCAGGAAGTTGCAATTTCGCGATCGCAACTATCAACGCAAATTCAACCAATCAGCGCAATTTTTTGTGGGGCCTTGCACTTTTATACAATCACCACAACTTTCCGGCAAATGACCAATTACCTTAATCTCAGCCCCTGTACGTCATCACTTCATCATTTCACTTCCTTGGAACATAAACATAAGTCCTCACTTGATCGGCACTTTTCAACAGCAACACATGCACAGAGAACGGGTGAAAAGAGAGGACAGCAGGCAGGACAAGTGACGATGACAACGTTGTTATTTATAGATACTAGAGTTATTATTTGAGGGGCACAGTGTTCGCTTGGTCACCTACCTGCAGCAGGTGTGCTTTATGAACCAGCTCTCCCCGCCTCCATGCATCTGTCAAATCTTCATTGATGATTTTTACCCCCGGTGTGCGTTAGTGACAAAGACACAACCAGTGGACGTCTGTTTACTGTTTGAGGTTTGCCGTTGTTGCCGCCAGTACCGCATTTTCATGGCATTTTTCTGTGAATCAAGAGAATCAAAACACAGTCACAGTGGCCACATTAAGAATGTTTTCTGAAAACAACTGTAAGTTAGCATATTTACTTGCCCCTGAGATGTTATTGAGAGAAAAAAGAAAAAAAAAAAACGCAACTTTCACCAAGCTTTTTTGGCCGCAACAATCACAAAAAAAAAAAAGCGAAATCCTGGAGGGTATGATTAATACGTGTGTGAATGTGTGATGAATCTTGTAACATCCCCATGAAATGCAGTCGAAACTTTTGAAGTTGAATCTACAAATAGTTGCTGAACAACTTTTGAAACATTTCTGAACACTTTTCAACAATGGCCATGGGCAATTTTTAATTGTTTAAACATAAAAATGCTCACTGGGTAGAGTCTGTGCGTTCCACTTGCTCCCTTAACTTTTTTAATGTGACAAGTAAACAGCTGTGGTCAGCCACCATCAGCATTAGAATCTCAGTCTGTGGGAAACACAAGGGTACACCAGCTGGTTCACCACTACACTCTTTTTGTGAGTCTAGAAAGCGCTTCATTCTGTGTGACGACTGGTAATGAAAGCATATAAGCAGCATAATGCCACCCCACCGTACCTCATTGCTCATTGTGTGCAATGTCACATGGATCGTCAAACAAGCTAGTTCCAGACAGCAGAGTGTATACAATTAAGGCATCTTTGCATGAACATTAATATGTTTTTTTTAAACTGCTCGTGGGCCATCCACAGTGAGAAAATGTGATATCTGGCAAAAACTACAAATCAAACTTATTCCTGACATATTAACATCAAACCAACAGCATTTCACTTTTTTGGAGTATGATAAAAGTAAGGATTATTCAAGCTGCAAGTTTGGCTCCACCTTGGTGATTTTAAATCTTGGAACAAAGTATGGGTCCTGTTCGAATGCCACCCTGACAAAGATGGAGAGTTCAGACAATCACTCAAAAACAAGTGAAATGTTAAAAATGATTGAAACTGAACACTTTGCCCTTTAGGAGATGAATGAGCCAACACCACCCAAGAAAAAGCAGCTCACACTTTTCCAGTGCTGCCATTAGTGACAGAGTTACACTGAAGACATGTCACCTCTTATGTGACCACACCTTGCATATTTCATCTCTCCTGTGTGCACTCATAGACCTTCTGCTGCTTTTATGGACTCAACCTGCAGCTTCATTGATAGCCTATTGCTTTTCCCCTCCTCTCTGTTTTTGTCCATCCTGCCACTGTAATGCATCTGAGAGCATAATGAAAACAAATAACACAAAAAGGGACATCAGTAAAGTTGAATAATGAGAAAGTGTGGGCTTACAGGACGGCTTTGTATAGTTGTTTAAAGGTAACACAAGTGAAGCAGCTCTTTCTTTCCCTCTGAAGGTTACAGAAGAAGATGAAGGAGTGTCAGTCTGCGGCCTTAAATGGCAGGCATTGAACGTATCTCTGCTACGAAAATGAAGGAACGACTGGGAGAGAAAGTGGGAGGGCATGCAAGGGATAGTTGAGGAGGAGGAACAATGGAATGAAAAGTGAGAGAGATATTGGGGGAGTTTGGTGAGACTTTTAGGAGGAGACGACAGTATGATGATGGGTGAAGAGGCAAGTGATGGATGAGGCAGAGAGAGAGAGTGAGGGAAACAGAAAGAGAGAGGGAAGATGGGGGAGAGCAATTGTGCTGTTCTTGGCACCTCCACAGAAAACACCTTGGCAAGCTGTCAATCAGTCGGCTCGCTTGATTGATTTTTCTCCTCTTTTCAATCAGCATTTCACTTTGCGCCCCTCTCTTCCTTCAGAATGTGCCCCGACACAAACGTTCTGCTTCTTTGTACGTCCTTTATGCTGCAGGCCGCATCCAACAATAACTGTCAAGATGTCCTGAGGTAGAAACATAAAGTAGGTTAGAAAATAAAAATGTGGTCCTTTTAATATCCCTTTTGCACACTTCAGATGAACAGCTGGGAATTCTTGTGATTCAGAATATATGAAGTTACTATAAGAAGGTAAAATGACTGAGGAGTGATTTAGTTTAAAATCTAGCACTTTTAAACTGTGAAAATGCAGCACACATTTTATTTACCACTTTCACTACAGTCTGTCACATTAGGAAAAACTGAAGAAGGAGGGCCCAAGTGCAGATTTAAAATACAAGGTTTTAATAAAAAAAAAAAGAACAAAAGGTTCAAACAAAACTTAAATGTCAAAGAACCAAATCCAAAAGAAAACACAGGGAGAAAGAAACAGAGAAAGCAAGAAAGACGTACAATGATCCAACACAGGACAGGGAAAACATAGGAACTAAATACACAGAGTAAGTGTGGGACACAGGACACAGGTGAAACTACTTAGGTTAATCAAAAAAGGAGGGAAACACACAAGCACAGGAAGTAAAAATAAACTGTAAACACAGGGTTCAAGGACTACAAAATAAAACAGGAAACAAAAGACAAGATTAAAACACAAGAAAATACACAAAGGACTACAACACAAGACATGGAACACAAGGAAGAAAAGATAACTCATAATACAGACAACAGACAAGGACGGAACACAAGGCAAAAACAAAACTAAAGGTCAACTCATGACACAGAATACAAAGTGTACATATAGTAGTTGCCAATAAATAAGCAAGGAAATGTTTTGAGAAAACTGTTTGGGTCACTGCTGACAGCTGAAATTAAATCTATTTTTATTTTTAGTGTATCTTTTTTTTCCATTTCATTTCATGTCATATTCACGATTTTAGCAGTATTTTAGCTGTCATACACAACTGAGGTAAATATCTATGCCCAGTTGCATTAACAACAATAAGTTGCAAACTTAGAAGGTGGGTGTTTCCCTGTGTTGTTTGTGAAATGTGTGCTCTTAGCTGTTAGCTTGTTGGTGCTGATAGCATAGATAAAGTCAGCCTCCCAGAAAACGTCACATCTGGTTGGCGCTGAGGGGGGAAACAAACCACTACTAGCCACAATGCAATAGAGCGGCTGCGTGCCATTCAGCACAATGAATAAACTAGAAACCCTGAATATAAAGTATTACTTATCAGCCAGAGCCAAGTAGGTGAACACGATGGCTACAAGCCATCCTGCGGGATGTTGAGCTTGGTCACCTGTGGGATCCAAAATCCAAACATATCTATGTCTGTAGTCAGCACTTAAGTAGCTTTAACGTTATATTAACCTTATCCAAACAGTGTATGATTCTTTTCAAGGGTACAATACCTGTTGGATTAATAGTTGGAAGACAAGTAAACTAAACACTTTTTGAGGCTACTATGTGTGTAAATCCCTGCATGATAAAACACGTTGATAATAATAAACGTTAAGTGCAGGGAATTCACTAAAACATGCTGTTCTATTTAGTATCACTGAAAGTATGTTGAGTTTAACCTATATCTATAACGAATGTGGTACGATCTCTTATCAGCTGATTAGCAAATGTTGTATGTGGATTTTGTTAGTGCATCATTTTTTGTCTTTTATAGCATATCCACAACAATACGATCCTGTTCTGTTTGGTTTATTTATGTATCATTCTTTGTTAATTGACTATATTGACTCAGTTAAGGACATGAGAGCTTGTTCGCATTGGCATCAGAGTTTAAAATCTGTGCGTTTGCAGTATTAAAAACTTGGGGGAGAGGATTGTTTTTCCCTCACAGAGCCCCATCCCCTATCTTTGCAGTCTTGTTGTGAGTACTAAAACCAAAACAAAAAGTGGAAGCCATGAATACTCTTAACACACTAAGTTTAGAGAACTGCAGAGTTAGGGGATCATTGTCATCAAGAGCCCATCGTTTACAAACATTTGGACATGAAGAGTTTAAATACTACAGCAGCACTCGGATCACAGCAGGTCTGATTACTTAGTAGAGCTTCATCAACAAACTATCTTTGAGTTGAGAGGTAACCCTGCAGTTCTACTATACTATCCACATGCATGATCCATTACAATACGATCATAATTTTACACAGTGTGTTGCAATAATGAGATGACAGTCTTCTTCTGTTGTTAGTGTGCAGTACAAGCAGATTGCATGTACAGTAAGTGCACCTGCTCAGCTCTGCAAATAAATACACAGGAGAGTAAACTTATAAATCACAGGGCGGAAAAACAATGAGCAGTGCAACCTTTTCATAGCTATCTAAAAGGTTAACAAGCAGCCAATAAAGCCTGGGGCAAAGCCACTCAGCTGATTTGGGGCAGAGGGAAGGCATATAGTGCTCTGTAGAGACACACCACTATACTGTATACCTAAATAAGCTGTGTTACTTCCCCGATGCCAATCGATCCCTCCTCTTCAGTTGTTCTAATCGTTCTCAATAGCAGTGTGTCTGAGAATGGGTATTTTCAAAGTAATAATAGTCTATTATCTTTAAACATGTTACCATATCGTAATACTGTATGCTGATGACAGTGTGTGTTATAGCACTGGGGCTCACACCCCTGCTGTGGTCCACTTTACACTCATGCAGCTGCCTCAGATGGTGGGAAGAGTTCCTGTGGTAAAAAAAAAAAGTGATTGTGGACAGTGGGGGTGTGTCTGGGAAACAGAGCCCATTGATTTCCATACGGATGTATAAATAGATCCAATGCTTTTGCTTTTTCTCCTCAATTCCCCAAGCTTCTGTGAAAGCCAAGGCCAATCAAATAGCCACCAATTGTTTGGTTTTTCCGTGAAATAGTGGGGCAAGAGGGAGCAGATTTTATATTAATCAGAGAGACAAATGGGAGAGGGCAGGAGGTGTCCTAGGAGAGGATTTCAGTGGTTATTACGAGCGTGTGGAGGTAAAGGCAAGCAATAAGGGAGTAAAATAGCAGAAGAGTAAATATGAAATGACTGAACAGCACAAGACAGACGCAGCTTTTAATGTACAGGACAATCCCCTGTGTGAAAACTTGCTTGTGGCGCTTGTTTGCTAAGATTTTTTTTTTTTTAAAGAGATAGATTGAAGAAACAGAAAATTGATGCATGGATTTATTGGAAAAAATATAAAACAGGAAACAGAGCAGGTGCAAGCTGAGAAATAACTCGAGGACCAGATCAACTTGCCCCTACGCCAGCCACAGCAACATAATAAGGTGATAAAATCAGACAGCTTTGCTTGTAACGTAAGCGATGACATCTATCCATTATACTGCATGCATCTTCACAGCTTACTGACTTGTCAATCATTCCAACACTTCTCACATCCCACCACCACCAAGACGATGCAGAAACTGAAATCAATTATCTTACCAGCCCTGTTTCTTCCCCTCGAGCTCTTGACCCTGTTGCTTTTTAGCATTTACCATGAATATGAAATTCATGATGTAGATTACATTCCTGATTACAGAACTGCCATCTGCCTTTTGCGATGTGAATAGGTGGATGTAATCGGGAGGGGGGGGGCTGGTGGTAAAGGGGTCCTTATTTAGTTTGTGAGTGAAGATAGCAACAGGGAAATGAAAAACCCGTCTCATTTCCTGTCTGCTACAACCGCTATGAGGTTTCAAAGCACAAAATGTTCCTCTGGTGATACATATCGCTCAGCCCTTAGACTGCAATCGTAAACCAAACACAAAATTGCTTTTTTCACTCTCCCTGTAAGGCCACTGTGATGCCTATGTCGTGCAGGGCTTGTGAGCAGGGCCCATTATGCAAGGGGCTATGCGTTTCACAATTTCCTTTTGTCCTCAGCAGGGTGGACGGCCTGGAAGTCTCATTCAGAAGGGTCACATTGATAGCCACGACTCAAGACCTAATTAGTCCTGAGGAAATATTGTAGCGTTTATTGCATTTTATATCCTGTCTGCAACAGATACAAGCTTCATAAATATTGCAAGTTCAAAATACCCAGACACCAGATGGTTATTAAAAATGAAAGGAATGCTTGACCTCCAAATACACCATACCTTTCCTCCCATAGTGCCCCACATCGCGCCTGCATGGGGCCTCCCAGGATGAGTGAGCCTAGAAGAGCCTCAGCGTTATGTCAAAGATCCCTTGCCTCTCATCTTACTCCAACAGACACAAGTGTAGATTGTCCTGAGCCTGCAGAGAGCCACCAGGGAGAGAGGCCAGAGATTAAGGCTGACAAGTCAGCCCCCCACATGGGAGAGGAAGCATCTTACAAACATATAGCAGAGTCATATAAGACCAACTCCCTCCTGAGAGAGGAGACTGCTGAATTTGCTGAATTTTAAGGGCAGTCATTCTGTTTTGTATGGCAGTGGGTTACTTGATGGCTTCATGTTATTACCAGTGCAGCTGATATATAATGTGCAAATTATGATATTAGTGGGAATAATGTGAGGTACAAAGCACACAGAAAATGTTGCAAGGAGCCTTATTCCAAGGATTACCAGCAGACACAAACAATCCATCAGCGTATTGTTGTCTGGATCAGTGTTAGATTTATGGCCAATGCAAGTAGCTACAAGTCTGTTATTGTACAGGGTATCATATTGGACCAACAGTTCTGTCTGCTATTAAAAGTGTTACCATGGAGGCAGGTAGGGAAACTGGAAGTTGTATTTTGAGCCTCATTCAATTCTCGAATGGGAGCAGTTTGCTTTTTTTAACCTCAGTATATCACCAGCTCTCTACCTTTTCCTGTAAACACTGAATCTGGCTTTCAATAAAGGTGTTATCGCACTGTGGCACAATAGCAGCAGGGATACCGACTGGATATTGGTGAATACAGGGTGTAGCAATGTGAACAGATTGTTCCAAACTGATGCGTATGACATCTTAATTGAAGTTGCTAAAGTTCTTTTTTCCGTTGTATAATTTGTTTTCTTATTCTTCACTTCATGAACCAGCCATGTTTCTTTTTACTTTTCATTTTTTTAGTTGCTTGTGGACTTTGATCAGAAACCCAGATATGTGGCCAGGTGCTTTTTCATCAGAAAAGCTCCCCAAAGCAGTTCTTTTATCTTCACACAAAAGAGGTTATGCTGAGCCTGTGGTCAGACCCCCCCCCCCCCCCCCCCCCTCACACATGTACTGCACCCCCCCCATCTTGTTCAAACATCATCCAAGGGAGCGGCATGTGAGAACACAAGTGTCTGAATCAGTTCATCAGGATTTGGTACAGAATTCACGCAGCAAGCCTCTTGTACAAAGTCCATGTAATGTCTTGTCGAGCTGATGTGTGAACACAGCAGATTATTGTCCAAGGCAGTTGAAGCCACCAAGCGGGAGCATTGTTGGCATTGTAGGGTGTGTAGCTGCTTTGTGCTCCTTGCTTCTGGCCTGTATTGTGCTTTTTATTTTTTATTTTACTGATAATGTGGATTTGTCCAAATACATGTCACATTAATATCAACACAAAACAGTCAAGCGTAAGGAAGAGTCCTCCTCTTTTTGCTGCACACTCTACCAAGGCCCCACACCACACCTTAAGCAAACTAAGTAATTTCAGTAGTTAACTAATGTATACAATTTCTACTTCATGCTTAAAAGGGACAGTGTCTCAATATGTGAAAATAACTCCACATTAACATGCTGCACACATCTGTAAAGTCTGTCTGTCTAAAACAATTGAAATGGATCAGGGTTGAGTTAAAAAAAAAAAAAAAAAAGTGGTTTACTAACAGCTTTGGTTACTAAGAGGTATGACTAAACTGATGAAAGAATAAAACCTACACTAGAAATTTAAAGTCAAGTTTCATCTCTGGATTTTTAACATAATTTGCATTGCTGCTTTTAAATAAACCAACACTCCAAATCATATTTTCTGATCTTTTAATCCATGCTGAATTCAGCAAAACACCAACTGTTTATCCTGTGAAGTGTCTGTTCTACTTAGGCAGGCGAATGGCATGCTAAATAGATAGCAAGTCTGCTCTGTTGCCTGATCCAGACTGAAATATTTTAACATTGGACTGGTCCTAAAAAACATCACTGGTCAAGATTGAGGTAAGATGTGGCCCAGGCATGTTTATATGTGGCACCGTTTGTAAAGTTGTGCACACTGAGAAATAACAGCAACATTTCTCCACATTTAGCTTAAAAGTGTAGAGTGAATTTTTAAAAGTCACTTTTTTAATCACATTTAGAGGAATATTTGTGATCTTCTTCACATTTAATTTTGTTGTGAAAAATATATTACGTTAAAATCATTGTTAAATCCAAATGCTATATCTAAATGTTAAATATAAATGTTAAATATAATGTTAAATATAAATATACATGTTAAATATAAATGTTAAATGTTGCTCCATAATCCCAAATATTTAGCTGATATGATAACGGAGAAATGTTTCTGTTATTTTTGGTGTGCCCAACTTTACAAACAGAACCCCATATGTTTAGTCCCCCTTAGGGTGAATTGAATGACCCCTTACATTTTAGTATAAAATGTAAAAACAAGTAGAACTGTTATTTTCTATAAAATTCTGCATTAAAACAAATGATAAGAAGAAGAGAAAAGATATTAAAAGTTAATGAACATTAGAACATGGTTGTGTTCATTATCAAGAGTAAGCAGGGTGCTAAATAGCAACTGCTAGCATGCTATTGTACTAAATTACGATACCCAACATAGTTATCTGAGCATTATGGTTAAATATCAGGATGTTATTTTTTTAACTATAAAGGCTGGTTTATACTTCTGACTTCAGACGTTAGCACTACTGTGCGTCTATGTGTCTGTGTCGCGCAGCAATACTCAGCCGAAACGCTTGAGGGCAGTGTGGTCTCTCTGATAGTGGTTTGCCTGTTTCTGGCCTCGCTACATTTTATGTTTACTTTGTCACAGTGATTCTGAACTTATTATGTTAATTTACAGCTGACACATGTTGCGTTTTATCACACAACAATGTTTACAGGGAAGAATTGAGAGGAGACATCAGAGGCGATGAAATACACAGCCGATGTGCAGCAATCCCAGAAGTGCCGTAAATGCAGTGCACGGAAGTACTGCCTAGTGGCCCAATCACAGGGCTTGCGGTCTTTACATTTTAGATTTTGGAGGAGGTGCACATTGGCTATGTGCATAGGCCTCTGCGTAGGTTAAGGAGCTACATGGACCTACCCATGTAGGATATGCCGTCGATTCAACGCAGATGTATAAACCAGGGTTAAGCAGTCCCTCCAGGAAGTTGCGATTTCGCGATCGCAACTATCAACGCAGAGTTATTATTTGAAGGGCACAGTGTTCGCTTGGTCACCTACCTGCAGCAGGTGTGCTTTATGAACCAGCTCTCCCTCATCCATGCATCTGTCTCATCTTCATTGATGATTTTTACCCCCGGTGTGCGTTAGTGGACACAACCGGGGGACGTCTGTTTACTATTTGAGGTTTGACGTTGTTGCCACTATTACCGTAAAAAGCTCTGCGTCTACAGCTTGATTTACTCCAGTTTGGTGAAACATCAGACACGTTTAGTAAGTTTTGATCAACTCCTAGTCATCAAAGATGCAGATTCATTTCAGAGTGCCGTGAACTGACTGTCTGTGCCTCTGTCGCTGCAAGGTGCATTTAGGGACCGTCGTAAATGTGCAATACAGCCCTTTCATGGCATTTTTCTGTGAATCAAGAGAATCACAATACAGTCACAGTGGTCACGTCAAGAATGTTTTCTAAAAACATCAGTAATTTCGCGTTTTCACTTGTCCCTGAGATGTTATTGGGGGGAAAAGGAGAAGAAAAAAAAATCGCAACTTTCACCGCAATTTTTTCAAAAAGCTGTCACAAATTCAGGCTATTTGGGCCGCAACAATCAGAAAAAAATCCCGCGAAATCCTGGAGGGACTGGTTAAGCCTCTTGAATTGTTTTCTTAGCATTCATTATAGCATACAACACTAATTAGTAAGGTTAAATGTACCAACAGGTTAAGACAGTCAACATAGTAGATGGCTAAATATCATGATAGCTTTGTCACATTAAGCTTCTCAAAGTGATGTCGTAAGCATTTTGAGACCAACCATTTAATCTGAGCTTTGCCAAGCAAATAGCAGAGCTTTAGCTTCACAGTCTTGTTTTCAAGTCAAGCTGAAATTCTTCTGGTTACTGTTAGGGAGAGGAGACAGATGCAGATACTGGTAGTAGCCTTCTCTCTCACCCCTAATGTCAATTGTACTGAGAAAAATATAGTTATGCATGACTGCACAAGGTCAAGAGCTCGTTGTGTCATATGTCATTGCATCCAATCTCCTTTGATCCATGTTAATGACCAAACCTTGTGCTTCATATGTAAAGGTCAAGTTCATTAGATATAATACCAGCTGTAATAAAAGAGTTCAAATCATATTACAGCCCTGCCTTATAAATCATATGGCAAGAACAGGAAACCAAGCTATTTTTAAAGCCAAGAGAGAGCTGAATAAAATCACTACAGACTACAGATATTGACTTGAACTCGATCGCTCTCCCTCTGTTGCTTTTCTCCCTGCTGTCCCTGTCCTCGTCAGGAGTCAAGCAGGCAAAGTAGAGATGAGGAGCAGTGTAACCAAATTGAGTTTTGGGCAGCAAACATGGAAGTATACAGCAGCAGTCTGTTTGTCCTCGTAAATCCCACTGATCCGCTGCAAAATCCAGTCTGGACCACAGAGGGCTCTGTCTGGGGCCCAAGGCAAGCCCTGACAGGTGGTGCCGTACTGAGTATTGGCAAGGTGACTGTCTGCTACAAAGGGACAGTGGAGGTAACTGCGAAAAATATTGCTGTAGAGATCCAAAGCATGCATAACAAACGTTTCCCTTCGAGTATTAGTCTTTCTCTATTTATATTTATTCATACCCTGACAGGCCTTATGTTAGACACAGGGAATGATGACAGCGTGGTTAAAAAGGTGTCTTTTTTACAGCAACTGCAAGCAGAGTGATGGTCTTATAAACCTGACTTTGCTGTGCTGTTATGCTGACTTTCTTCTGCCTTACAACTTGTCCACTTTCTGCAAACCTGATGTACAGTAAAAAAAAAAAAACGTAAACAGTAGCTTTACAACAACAGACACAAAAACAAATGAATACATAAAAACATCAAATGCGGAACAAATGTCAACTTAAAAAATCTTTAATAGAAGCAATACAGAGGTCACTGAAGTTTACTAACGTTTACCCAGCTAAAACACAGCTAGCGTGCCACATGCCAGTATTAGCAATATACTAGCACAGTAAGCTTCCTATTTTTGGACATAACCAGCCATAAAAATATGGGAAAATGGCTTCACAAATAACATACTGTGATTGTGCTCATATCTCTGCTTTAAATTCATCGGTTACCTGTCCTGTTCTGTACTTCTTGCTAAACCAATAAGAAATACTTAGCAGAAAAGCTATATGGCTGTTATAACCTTAATAAATGAAAAATAAATAATGTGAAATGTGTTGCTAACTTATAATAAAAGCGACAAAGGTCAATTATGTTCACTAAGTTGAAAGGCTGCGATTAAATTCATCATGTCTGGATTAGCTACATATGCTAGCACTATAGTCAGCTGCCTTATTTTCTAACATCAATGTTAAATGAAAACATAACTTCACATATCAAGATTAAGCAGCAACCCCCAGTCTCAAACTATGAAACCCATGCGGAAGTGTTATAAACTGCAATTCATTGAGAATCTGCTCGAGGCTTGTCTGTGAAGGTTCTCAGTCATCCAGGTCATGGTAATCCAAAGCTTGATCCGTAAGGCAACTGGACTGGTAGAAATTCTTGAAGATGTTTAACCTCTCCTCCGAAAGGCTTCTTCAGTTCTGACCAGACTGGGGAAGAGCTCGAAGATATAAGCCACTAACAGTCGTGGGTGTGTCCAGGAGTCACAAAGGGTCCTAAGTGGGGTCGTTAGTCTAGTTCCTGACAGTTGTTCAGTACCTCCTGACAATTGTTAGCCTAGTTCCTGACAGTCATTAGGGTGATGGGTCAGCTGTGAGTCGTTAGAGTCACATGGTCTCTGGTGTGACAATGGTCTTACTTGTTTTGACAGAGAATTCAAAACAGCATTGTATGTAGGAGACAAATGGTGTCTTAGTCGCTTGAGGCTTGTTGCAGAAACACCGGAAACCACATACACACCAATTAAAAAAAGGTGATCTTTGAAGCATTAATAAACATATTTATAGCCTGGTTCAAAAAACGGCTTGGCCCTACAAAGCTAATTTCTCTATCGGCACACACTGTACGGCTAATGAATTTTTGGCTAACGCGACGGTTCAGAAGATATTAAGATTAAAAGTTTTTGCCCAAATAAGGACATGACTGACTTGACTCCGGACAGAAGCACATAGCTGTTGGCTAGGAGGCTCAAACTCCACCTCTTTACATCACACTATGCCTGGTTGAGTTCTGCATTTCCAATATGGCCGCCGCCACCGCCGATTAGCTTCAAAATAGCGCTCAGGAACAGATGGGAGACGTCAGGGACACCACGTCCATTATTTAGACAGTCTATGATCAAGATACACTTAACATCAGTGTGTACCATGGTTGTGCACTTATTTCACCTTCAAACAAAAAAGAGAGACCACTTGCTTCCTGTTCTTCTATGTTTATAGTCGTATGGTGTACGACTGGGCTAACTTCCTGCTAAACCTGGAGTACAGCACCAGTCAATGACATACAAAGCTGCTACTGATATTGAAAAAAATGATGCATGCTGATAAGAGCTTTGATATCACAATAATCCTTGGCATAACCTTGGTCAATGGTATTTTGGGTGACACACTTGTTGCCATACATTCCTGTAACACCATTGTTGCATTTCAACATGAATCAGAGACGTCTGTGTTTCTTGGATGATCTAGTGGAGAAACAAACCTTCTAGCCTAACCTTCTATGTCCACACACATATCCATGAGAGTTGATAAGAACATTCAATGAATCATAACCACAGCAGTCCATTTAACTGCAGCTTTGAGTAACATGACAGGCCAGAATTATGACAATAACGCACCAGGGGGCCTTCTACTATATCTTAAAACTTTGAAACTTACTATCGCTGCTATTTAAGACCAATCGCTTGGCTGTCTCCCTCTGTTTGTCTACGCAGTGAAAGCAAAGCCTGAACAGACTCTCATTCATCTAGTGTTGAGGTCCTTGCTCTCAGCTAGGAGTGTGCGCAGACACATGTAGACAGAGCCTGTGTGCTTCTACATGTGTGTGTGCAGTGTTGCAGAAATGTGGGGGTCTGTGTGTGCAGCCACCACCATAACTCATTAGTGCAGTGGGACCAGTGGGTGAGCCAGCTCCATGCCTCAGATGTGGTAATAGTGACACCCACAGGAGGGAAAATGTACCTCTTTTTTCTGCCAGAGGGAAACAAATCCCCTCTACCTTCTCTGATTATACCCTGGGTAAAAGCAGCTCATGGAGACATATTGGGCAGGGGTAGAACAATAAATAAAATATTAAAAGCACCTTTTTTTAAATAGGTCAGTAGAAAACTTTCTGCAGAAAAAGTACTACAAATTACTTTAAATGCCTTAATCAGTGTGCTCCATTGTTGTATCTTGTAACTTACAAACATCTGTCTCTTTCTCCACAAGGCAAAAGGCCTTTTTTTTATATTTGGGGCCTCATATCAAGAGACAATTCTTAGAGGATGAACCTCTGACAACACTTTATATCTGACACGTTGTTTTGGGGAAAAGTCATAATAATGTATAAGATATTTCTGTCTTGCAGTGGAGCATGTGACTGCAATTTTTAAGAAGTGTGTTACCATCCTATAAGCTGAGGTTCAAGGCTGTGAGCACTTTGTGACGAAAATTAAGAAGAAATTATGTTTTTTAGGTGCTCATTTCTCAGTAGGTATTAGTCTTTTGATTATTTAAATCTACTTGTCAGACCAGGTTAATCAGGATACATAACTGTGTTCAAAAACGCATATACAATTTCAACATTAATAAATGTATAAAGTCTTTGTGATAATTAAAGGTTCAAAAGTTTAAAAAAATTTTAAGAGCCAATATGATATTCTTTCTTTTTTACTTCACATTTAATATTTAATTATTCAATGTAAAGGGCAGTCCATTGATTCTATGGTAAAATTATATTATCATTATATATATATATATATATATATATATATATATATATATATATATATATATATATATATATATATAGATATATATAGATAGATAGATATATTTATACTGTATATATTTTTAATATTATATATTATTTATCTATTATTATACAAATGTTTGCAGTTGTGGTGAGTTGGTTCTTTTTGTCTATTCTTTTGGTACTTTAACTATGGACTTTTTTTCCAACAGAATTTTTCCTTTATTCATGTACCTAAATATATTGCAAAGAGTAATGGACTCAGTTTTAGCATTGCCCTCCTATATATTGCAATTCGATAACAGCACCATAATGAAGTTCCGCCATCACTACAAATACGTATGTTTTGCCTCTGTGACTATCATCAAGTGAGGATCAGAGGCGAAACAGCTTCAACCTACCTTCATGCCTCCTTGCATTACACATTGCAAATGAGACGCAACAATGGCGCAAATATCATTCCTTGAGATAGCAGTATGTAACAGTTCATTTCACTACGATAGTCACCTCTTACCATGTAGATTAAGATTTTAAAAAAACTTGATGACATAAGATGAAGTGCATTGCTAAAATGTTAATTATTACATTAAAGGGTTGACAAGCATTAGCGACAACAGAAATACAAAGTTCAGTATCTGTAAAAATAGGTAACATTATGCAGTCTGCTTCGTAATGAGTACTCAAATAACACTAAGAATACTTAAATGACACTTTTTGCCTCTGTAAACTTTTGAGGAGAAGGTGTTTACTCCAAAAAGAGTTCTTCGTTTGTTTGCTAATATTTCTTTGGTAATTGTACCGATTACCATCTGTCATCATCACAGAGGCACCATGGCACTGTACAGTGTTTGTACTTGTTTGTTTCTGCTATTATGGACATCAACAAAGGATCCGAGATAGAATTAGCCACACAACAGGAAGAGAAGATGAAGTAAAGTGAATCATCTGTCACTCTGGTTTCCATCTGCCCATGAAATGAACAAATTACTTTGTCCTCCATCCAGGCCTGAAATAACACCAGGCAGGTATGTCAGAGTCGCTTCTGCTGTCCTCAGTGTACACATTTAGGTTCTGTATGTCATCAACAACAACACTTTCTTGCTAGTTACCATGATCCTCATCAATTACCCATCTGGCTGAACTAGAAATTAATTTTGTTGGGAATGCCAAATGTAGCCTGTACAATTTCAGCTGCGTGGCTCTCCAGCTGCTGTCTGCTTGGCAGAACATCGAGCTAACTGGCTAAATGGCAGCATTGCTTGTTGAATCAGGGGGTAAATATAGCATTGTGACAAGCCAAGGCACAGTGTTTCTCAGTGTTTGATAATTAAGCTGCTGTGCTTTTTAGAAAAACATTTCAGCCGTTTCAGCGTGTTAAGGAATTGGTGGTAATCATGTTCAAATCCTGCTACTTTGACAGAAAACAGACAAGGATAAAGATCCTTATAACCTTAAATGTGCATGTGTTTTGTGATTTCCTTCGTCATTTCTTGGATTATGTCACGTTTGTTGCATTTTATCAGTCTCTGTGTGTTTACAGTGTGCCACGTCCATGTGAGAATTGATTAGTTTCATCTGAAAAATATACATCATTAAAATATTGTGTGACAAAGAGGACTTAACTCTGCACAGCTGTGCCAGATGGAGGCCCCATGCCTCTCTCATGTTTGATTTGCCCTCTCTGAGCCTTATCACCTGGATGTTACTGTTGGTGCCCCACAAAACTGTGCACCTGCAAACAGCAGTGGGGGCAGACAAGGGTTGGGGGTGCCCTTTTATCTCAATCCTCATCTCTCCTGTCAGGGTTGCACCAACTGAAAGGCTGTGGTCATGGCCCTTTACTTCTCCTCCACCGCAGGCAGCGGCACCACCTGCGGGAGGAGAATGAGCCTATGCTTTAGTGCTGCGGGACTCCTGCAGGAATAAGTCTATTTATCTAAACAGAATCATGTTTCTCTGTCACCCAAACAAGACCAGGAGCTTGAAGACAAATGCCTGCAACATATTAGGCTTAATCAAATCAGAAAATATTGTAGGTCGTTGAAGATCACAGGCTTAATTCTCAGTAAAATGTGCTGCTTTTGATTAATACAACTACAGAGATCAACAGGGATATGAATGCATAATGTCAGCTATGGAGATGATCTCATGTAGGCGTCTTTGTCTAATTCAAATGTGAGTCGCACAGAAAATATGCTCATTCATAATACAAAATGTTGCCAAAGAAATGTGCGTCAGTGCCGTAGATTTTATTTTTTTTTCTTCAGCTCTGAGAGTTAAACACAAACTCAAAAAGGTCTTGTCCTCTTGGTCCTGTGCCATCCACCAATTAAATGTGAGGTGACAGAAGCAGATATTAAATATGCATTGTCTTCGACTGAGTACACAAATGTGAACACATTCTTTTTAGTGTTTTAAAGTAGAGTCAAGCCAACATGCGTGCAGCAAAATGTTTTCCCCGATTTTCTGCAGAATGAACGAGAGCCGAACCCTGTCACGCACACTTAGCTTCTCTTTCTAACACAAACCATACATTTTCTTCCCCTTCTTTTCTGCTCAACAACACAAACACAGAAGCTATCATGCAAGCAAACACACTCAGACACAAAAAGGGAACAGCATCCAGAGCTGACACATAGGACTGATGACACCAAACAGAGAGTCTTTGAAAGCAGGCTACAGTAAGGGAACAGAACTTAAGCCTTTAAATGATTACAGTGTTAAAAACGTCACTGCAAAGTCAGATAATCGGGGAGGCTCAAACACAAAAATCTAACCTACATTAAATTAGCAAACACACACACTCTCCATCACCTCCCAGGTTTCCAGTTTATGTAAGCCATTTGTTTCTACAGAACAGCACCAAGACGCAGAGTGTGGTGACATGAAATTAATTACAGTGCTGCATGTTCACCCAGTGGGCTGCAAACACTGAGAATCTGACAACTTGACTTGTTCCCAGCTTACACCTTTTCTGCAAAACCACACATGTATAACAAAAACACTTACACACACCAACTACTCCCCTTAGGCAAATGCTTTCCTCATCTATTCGACTGTTTAACCCAAATTCCTAATGCATTTATCCCATCTTGATTGATTTTAAAACAAACATCAATTATTTTACCAAATATCTACAAAACTTAGCATGCTAATGCTAAACAAGATGCATGTTAGTGATATAGTGTTATATTACTGCCTATCTGACAAAGTCAATCTGAACATCAGATACGGGTTTCATTTCCTAATATTTCATTTCACTTCAAATCATTTTCAATTACCTTTCCTACTTGCTATTTAATTGTGTCTTATCTTAATATTAATCAGGAAAGGTCTGTCGAGCCTGAAATGGACACAGAAAATGTAATCCATCCTGGTTCAAGTGGTTAAGGTTTTAGACAAGAGGGAAAAGGGCCAGAAGTCTTGCAAACTCCTTTCTCAGTATTTGTTAGCAAGCTTGCTAGCTCAGTTACACAGGAGACATTAAGTTAACATTCAAATTCAAAAGATGTAAATATTACTGGCTTTGCTATCTGAAAAACATGAGTTCTTTATTTGACAGGCAATTGATTCTCTATCATGGTGATGAGTTAAAGGCTAGTAGAGCAACACAGCTAAAAAGCTACATTAGCATCCTCCCTTTTGACTTGTGTTCTTTTGCCTCACATGGGACTTCCACCAAATCCTTGTCCGGTCCGTCTACCATCCGCTGCAGTCGGTCTCCATGCTCGCTAGTCCGTCGACACCCACCGATTGAACTTTCAGAACGCAACACAGAGCAGGACCGCCGGACAGCTGGGGTCATGTGACCAAGGTTTTCAGTCTGTAATTTCTGCATTAATGAATATACGGCTCCTCTCCGCATCCGTGGCCTCTGAAAACCTCTGACCTGATGACTCCAGACCTGGCTTCGCTCATCACGTCAGTGTGTGTTAAGTGAAAAACGATCTGGCAATAACACAGAGTGTTCTATTCTGAAAATTAACTGGATGTTTTAATTTTGTTTTGCTTCCTGACTTCCTGTCCTGCTCAATCTTCTCTGTTGAGATTTATGCATCATGCTCTGGCATCCGGCAAAAATAGAAGTCTTGCATATCTGATCTGGAGGGCTCTGATCTGCCAGATCAGAGACGCAATCCAGTTGAAGTTAACACATTGACTAGAATAGAAACCTATCAACTCAGGTGTCGTGACAGATCAGAGATGGACCGGAGACAGATATGGTAGAATTTGGCCATTAAAGACCGGCACTGTTTTTTTGACTGGTAATGTTGCAAACTTTTGTGTCATAGTAAGCTACATAAACCAAGTGTAATTATAATGTGTTGAAGCTTCACTGTAAAGGCTCCAAATCATTGTGTTTTGCACACATCATGAAGTGACAGCATACAGTGTAAATTATATCCTCCTTAGTCATGTCAAGCAGGCCTCCCTCCGCCAGTATGTGGCGGTTTGGCAAAAATAGAATACTGGCATATAGATGTTTTCAGAAAGAAATTCTAATCTTACATGTTAAGTCGGGTTCCTTCATGTTTGATTCATGGTAACTTCCTGTTATATGGCTAAACATCTAACTTTGACCAGCCAACATAGCCATATCTATTGATTTTTGGAGTAAAGCCAAATAACTTTTCTTAATTAATGTCTCCTCTAGCTCTGCACCAACTTTGAAGTGGTTTGGATGTATTACCTTTGAGGAGTACATCTTACAAGGACCACTGGAAATGGCTGAAAAAAACGTTGTATTTCAGTCATTACATTTGGACGAGCCACCATGGCTACTCCCTTTGAGTTTACAGAAACCCCTAACTTTTCCTCCGCAAGGTCTCTCTTCTGGTCCTGCACCAAATTTGAAGTGGATTGCACTAAACCCCCTAGCAGAACTTAATCCAAAAAGACCCCTGGAAATAGCTGAAAAACAACCTCCGTTAGACATCAAAATTCAATGAGCAGCCATAGCCATGCCTTTTGAGTTTTGTAAAGAGGCCACATAACTTTCGTTCAATAAGGCCTCTTCTAGATTTAGCAGTTTTGGGAATTCAAAGTCATCATTAATACTAATAAATTGAAATAGAGTTTATGCTGATAGCCTTTTTCATTTGTAGCTCACAAATAGGCATCAGTACTGATTTCAGTCTGTTCCATAGCAGGTTAAAACTCCTTTCAGGAGCTTTAAGGTGAATGGGAAGAAAACTCAAACCAATATTGGAACCACAGTAACGTTCACAATAAAGTCTTAAGAGGATTTCAATTTTTGAGTATGTAAGTCACAAAACTCATCATTATATCATTACAAAGTTTTGCAAGAACAACATTATGTAGAGATGAAACTTAGCAAAAGCATTAAACAGACAAATGCTGTTTTTTGAAGGTTTTTTTTTTTACTATTTACACATCTTTTCTAGTGCCAGGTGTCATTACTCCTGAGGTGCTGAGACATTTTGTCTCCGTCCTCAGGCCCCTGACAGTGCGGGTCAGTTACAGCTGCCTCCAGAGACAGAGGAAGGTGAGTCAGTTCGACATCATCCTCACCTTCCCAGTAGGACACCACCAGCTAGAATATGATGGAATGACAAACAAAGGACAAGTCATTCTGTTTTTTCACCTCCCACTCAACCGGCTGTATGAAAGCATTATGGGTAATGTGTGCACAAAAATGTAAATGCTTTCAGCTGAAGTCATTCCAGGTTCGCTGACAAAGTAATGAATGCTGCCACCAGAGGACACTTAATTGCATTCAGACAGGCACATGGAGAGATGTGGAAAGACAAAACCATTAAGTCCTTTTTCCAGCTTTTTCCATCTTCGTGCTGAATGCTCTGCTGGCTCGGCCTGATTAGGAATGACAGCTTCTCTTACCTGCGTGGCAAACCCCTCTGTATTCCTTTAGACTGAAATAAGTACAGCATTACGCTGCAAATGATTATCTCATTGGGTTTGTTTTGTGCAATCATCAAACGCAATTCAGCAGTGTGACAATCAAATTAGTGGAAATGAGAGATGACTCGCTGTTCAATTAAAATCAGGCTCCAGTTGTTTCTGAAGGGGTTGCTTATCAATGTAATTGAATTGTATCACCAGGAAATCATGCATGGAAATGATAATTTTGTAAAGTAATTATTTAACCTTCTCTGACTCTTATCCAGTGGACACTGCAAGAATGCATTGTATAAGATAGAGGAATTGAAAGTGGAAGCAAGTGCTGCCAAACACAACACTTTTGTTTGGCACAATCTGTCTCTCAGCTCCTCCCACAGCCCAAGCAAACAGCTCTGTCTCCCTGAAAGAAAACACAGGCTCCAGGATTCACTGAGGGAGAATTCCATCAAAATGAAAGGCCTTATTAGTTGTGTCAAATACCGATATTCACCATGGCAAAGTGCAAAAAAATACAGACAGGAGCATACAGCAGGCCATATCAACAGCTCCAGGGAAGAAAGCCCCCAGACAATAAGCTGAGCGACAGTGTTCATGGCAGACATATGAAAGACATCACAGATGACGTCTAATCTGTATTAAAACACCTAGGCTGGCTGTAATCACCTCTCTGTTGCCGTGCTAATGGAATCCAAAGGCAGATAAAAGACACAAGAGAGCAAGGAGGGTCAAAAACAGCACAACACACACAAAGACAAAAACAGCACAGAAAAAGTCCTAATGATAGCAGAAAGACATAATAGCAGAAACATTGCTGCAATTGGGAAGGCCGAGGCAACACAGACTGAAGGGAACAGAAGGCAACTGTCAGAGACAGCTGAGGGGATACGATTATGTACTCCCCTGTGTTCATAAAAAGGAATTTCAATCAATTTCAAGGAGCCAACACTATTAAATATTGATACTCTCCTCCTGCTTGCTTGCTAACCTTTCCTCCTCTTTGTGTGGCAATCACAGACATGACATGGATCAAATTTAAAGAGCTGACCCCCCCTTCTTTGACAACTGTGAGACATTAATGTGGCTGCAGAATTTACAATTTTGATGCTGAAATACCCCTGCCTATAGATTTCCTGTCTTATTCTTATTATTCTATAGATTTATTACACAAATCTAGGTCCAATAGTTGCAGGGAAATTATCAGTTTTGGAGCCCGACAGCAGTCAGCTGAAGGTTGTTCAGCTTTTTACGTTCTCTATAAAGAGATGATTGCATACAAGTGTAGACATCTGTCTGGGATGCACCCTAAAAAAAAGTGAGATGCAACAGTAAACATACTCAAACTGTTGATTATGTTACTTTTTGCAAGCCAATGGTTGTGAGCAACAGCAGTGACTCAAACACTGAGATGTTTGGTCAGTTATTTTGATTAATAGTGGTTAAGCTGCAGGTATTTCTGGGTTTATCAGACACCTGCAGTGATCTCCCTCCAGCTGAGTCAACGACTGGGTCTCTCCATCAAGAAAGGCGCAGTGGGGCTCAATTACCCATGACGCACAGCAGCGTCACCTCCTTGATAATTCTTATCTCCAGACACGCCGACGGGATCAGTCAAAATCGTATGTTGATAAACTAAATGTGCTTTCTACGCATCCAAAAGGTTCCACACAGCCAGTCTAGGTACATACGGTGAAACCAGAACAGCAGTCCTGCTTATAATAAGTAATCCTAGGCCTATAAATAGACTTGGACTTGGACGCAGATTCAGGTAACAGGGACTCGAAATTCAAGTACAACACTGCCTATAACATCATCAGTAAAAACAGTCATCTAAATTCGTGATTGGAATCCAGAATGGGATTCCCTATTCTTATGAGTAAACGGCACCTACAGCTCAAAAGGTTGTCTTGTTGTCTTTTTTCATTTTGTGGGAGCTTTTATTTTCTATTAACAGTTTGGGATGTCAGACCTCATTTAGAGAGGCCCTTGAGCTGCCTCTAGTCTTGGCATAATCGTCTTGAAACATTAAATATAACTAATTCTTTTAATAAAGACATTAAATAAGTCTGATTGTGAAAACAGCTAAATGTAGCTGGAAGTCTGATCTCATTGAGTCACGTCTGTTTTTTCCTGAAGGTGAACTTTTTGGAGACTGTATTTCCAAACCACTTCATAAACATGTTTTTTTCTCCTCTATTTCAATGGTTGTTAAATAGTAGATCAATAGGTTGACCACTTGTTTTGGCAGCTAAAATATTGCAACACAAAGGTCCAAAGACAGGGTTTCACCACAACGCTCAGCTGCCCATCAACAGAAGTCACTGGTGAATAAGACAGAAGAACTAAAGCATTGAACAGGGTTCCCACTCTTTTCCAGAGATCATTTTCCAGGACATTTTCATCGATGATCAAGCTGGTATGACCGTCAAAATTTAGTTCCTAATTTAGTTCCTAAATAGTCTAATATGTTCCTCTCAGTGGAAGTCTAAATTGAAAGACATGTAGTCTATGGCTATCAATGAAATCATCTCTACATACTTAAAAATGATGGCAAATTGATAATAGAATAGCCAAGGACCCCTTACAGGTGAGAAAATTGTCCATGGCCCCCTCATAATTGTAACACAGATTAAGCACAGTAGTGATGTGTCATGATCAAAAGCTGCGGCTCTGAGAGTCAATGCTTTATAGTGAATCAGAAGAGCCGGCTCGCATCAAGAGAGAGAGCCGGCTCCCAGTTTTTTCCTTTCCCTCCTTAGCTCTCTCAGTGCTCAGCCCCAGCTCTGCTCACAGCAGAACTTTGTTTTGATTGGTCAGCATGGCGGCCATGTGGCCAATCATATGTGAGGATATAGGATACAGGTGGTGGAGGGGAGGCTGTGTATCCTGGCTTCATCTGTTCCTTCAGAGAGAGTCTTCTTGAAGACCGGGCAAATACTCACTGAGAGGAGAAATCGGATCAGCCCATCCAAGCTGAGGCATCACATTTTTCTCAATACCAACCTGAGGACATTAACAATGTTTGCTAGAGTTTGGTTCTGGTTCTGTTTGCTTGAGTTTGGTTCTGGTTATGTTTGCTTGAGTTTGGTTCTGGTTCGGTTTACCTGAGTTGGTTCTGGTTCTGTTTGCTTGAGTTTGGTTCTGGTTCTGTTCTGGTTCTGTTCTGGTTCTGTTCTGGTAAGGTTCTGGTTCGGTTCTGTTCTGGTTCGATTCTGGTTCATGTCTGATTCGGTTCTGGTACGGTTCTGGTTCGGTTCTGATTCGGTTCTGGTTCGGTTCTGCTTCAGTTCTGGTTCGGCTCGGTTCCGATTCGGTTCCGGTTCGGTTCTGGTTCGGTTCTGGTTCAAGTCTAGTTCGGTTCTGGTATGGTTCTGGTACGGTTCTGGTTCGGTTCCGGTTCTGTTCTGGTTCGGTTCTGGTTCGGGTCTGGTTCGGTTCTGGTTCAACTCTGGTTTGGTTCTGGTTCAGTTCTGTTCAGTTCTGGTTCTGTTCGGTTCTGGTTCAGTTCTGGTGCGTTTCTGGTTCGGTTCTGGTTCGGGTCTGGTTCGGTTCTGGGTCGGTTCTGGTTCAGTTCTTTTAGGGTTCTGGTTTGGTTCTGGTTTGGTTCTGGTTTGGTTCAGGTTTGGTTCAGGTTTGGTTGAGTTTGATTCTGGTTTGGTTCTGGTTGAGTTTGATTCTGGTTCTGTTTGCATGAGTTTGGTTCTAGTTCTGTATGCTTAAGTTTAGATCTGGTTCTAAACCTAACCCTAACCCTAATCCTAACCCTAACCCTAATCCTAACCCTAACCCTAACCCTAATCCTAATCCTAACCCTAACCCTAACCCTAATCAAAACCCTAACCCTAACCCTAATCACAATCCTAACCCTAACCCTAATCCTAACCCTAACCCTAATCAGAACCCTAATCCTAACCCTAACCCTAACCCTAACCCTAATCCTAACCCTAACCCTAACCCTAATCCTAATCCTAACCCTAATCACAATCCTAACCCTAACCCTAATCCTAACCCTAATCAGAACCCTAATCCTAACCCTAATCACAATCCTAATCCTAACCCTAATCCAAACCCTAATCATAACCCTAATCCTAACCCTAATCATAATCCTAACCCTAATCCTAACCCTAATCACAATCCTAACCCTAACCCTAATCCTAACCCTAATCCTAACCCTAATCCTAATCCTAATCATAACCCTAACCCTAATCATAACCCTAACCCTAACCCTAACCCTAATCCTAACCCTAACCACAATCCTAACCCTAATCCTAACCCTTATCATAACCCTAACCCTAATCATAACCCTAACCCTTATCATAACCCTAATCCTAACCCTAACCCTAATCATAACCCTAACCCTAATCCTAACCCTAATCCTAACCCTAACCACAATCCTAACCCTAATACTAACCCTAATCATAACCCTAACCCTAATCCTTACCCTAATCACAACCCTAACCCTAATCCTAACCCTAACCCTAATCCTAACCCTAACCCTAATCCTAACCCTAACCCTAACCCTAACCCTAATCATAATCATAATCCTAACCCTAACCCTAATCATAACCCTAACCCTAATCCTAACCCTAACCCTAATCCTAACCCTAACCCTAATCACAATCCTAACCCTAACCCTAATCATAACCCTAATCCTAACCCTAATCCTAACCCTAACCCTAAACCTAACCCTAATCCTAACCCTAATCATAACCCTAATCCTAATCCTAACCCTAATCCTAACCCTAACCCTAATCCTAACCCTAATCATAACCCTAATCCTAACCCTAACCCTAATCCTAACCCTAATCCTAATCCTAACCCTAACCCTAATCATAACCCTAACCCTAACCCTAATCCTAACCCTAACCCTAACCCTAACCCTAATCCTAACCCTAACCCTAATCCTAACCCTAACCCTAATCATATCCCTAACCCTAACCCTAATCATAACCCTAACCCTAACCCTAATCATAACCCTAACCCTAATCCTAACCCTAACCCTAATCATATCCCTAACCCTAATCCTAACCCTAACCCTAACCATAACCACAATCCTAACCCTAATCCTAACCCTAGAATCAGGGTGAGAATGATTTTGTAACAGAAGAAATGCACACAATTGGGCATTATAAGGCTTCTCATAAAACACCGTACGTAAAGGGTTTTCAACACAAACTATTATTTTTTGCAAAATTAAGGTAAAAAATATACAGCTACAAAATATCCTAAATTAAGAGCCGTTTGAGAGTAGAAAGAGCCGGCTTTCCGAAAAGAGCCCAACTTCCCATCACTAAAGCACATGCTTACTACCATTTGCACTCTTAGTTTCCCTTGGAACTATTTGTATTGTAAAATGTATCAATATAAATACTTCAGACCTGTACCATAGTGATAAACAGATAACACTTCAATTTGAATCAAGTAAATACCACTTGTATACTTTAAAACAGAGGGTCATTTCATTCCTCGTGGACTCAACATGACAGCATTTAGACTTTTCAAGTAATTGATCTTAAACGCTTTCAGAAAATTAACAGTAACAAGACTCACATATCCCTTCGAGCCACCAAATGGTATCATAACAATGGTGTATGCTGTTTTGTAATGACACAGCACAATTTTATGATTTACTAGAAATGTATTCAAATTATTTCACGGACCTCCACGCTATGGTTCGCAGACCCCCAGGGGTCCCAGGACCCCACTTTGAGAACAACTGAGCTAGAGCACGGTAATTGAGCCAAATGTACCATAAAACATAAACAATATATATACCCCCGTTTTCTGTGAATGCATGATTATGAAGTGAGGGAGAAAAGTTGTGCAGTGTCTTTTCCAGCACAGCATGCACTCAACTTTCAATGAATGGGGATGTGTTTTGTTAATAGGGTCAGGTCAAACACAGCCATGTTGGAATCATTTTCCAGGACTATATGTGATTTTCCAGGACATTTTACTTTTTCTCCCATTTTCCAGGTGTTTTCCAGTACTGGAAAACTGGTCAACTGATTTCCAGGTTTTCCAGGTTTTCCAGGACATGTGGGAACCCTGATTGAAGTCTGCACTGAAGTCTGCCGTGACAGGATGTGGAGCTCTCTGACGAGATGGACTTGGTGCTGTTTACATGGTGAAGACCCAGAAAATAGTGATGTGATGAAAACTACATTTTGGCAGCATGTCTTAGACTGATGGATGGACTGATGCATGAGTGGATTGTGTCTTGACAAACTTATATGAATATGAATATTATGAATATTTGAGTTCACACCTATTCACCTTGAAGTATGAAGAGTATTGTTAGTGTCTTTTTTAAACCTTAAAAATAGCTTCCAGGCTGTTGCATCCACGGAGACACCCCAGAGAGGAGCAGAGATGAGATCAGACACAGAGTACAATTACTAATGCTAGTGTTTATTTAGGTTGGCTGTTCTGTAAAATCTATCTGTTTGCCACTGTTTTTATGATATCTGTGCACCTAATAGCTATAATTTAGCTCAGTTGGCTTAATATCTACTACAAAACACCACAAAACTGCCTGAGAATCAAACACAAATCACGACAGGTTGTTTGAGCCGCCTTCACACTGTGCTGGAATTCAAATCATTTGTTGTTCCTGTGGTGGCCACATCGGCTGATGTCCACCAGGGTAAGTATTGATTTGTTTTTGGTAGCATATTGTCAGGGAATCAAAAAATGTTGATAATTTCAAGACATTCTGGATCTGAAATTTTCTGGAATTGCTCACTACACATGTCCCACCCAGAGGGAATAATCCCTAAGACCCACTCCAATAACTTGAAATACTCTATTTAGTTTAAGTGTACACTGTGCACATGAGCATTCAGGAGGTAGAGGATGCTTCTATAATGGTGACTGTTTATCAAATAATATCACCACAACATATATATGTATGTTTTTACTACAACAATACAACAATAGAGAAAAGTTTACATGATACTCAGGTGAGCTGTAAAGCATATAAAGCAGCAAAACTCTGCCCAAGGTGAACAACATTTTTGGTCTATAACCTGTTGTGTTCACACGTGTGCTCAACCAAGCTTCATATAGACATTTAACCTGGAAGTAAAGAGTCCCTATGAAGTTGGGGAGATAGATTCTGCTGCTCCTGTCCACATGTGCAGCCCATCCGGGTGGTGTCAGGCAATTTTTGGAAGTATTAACTACCTTTTGTTTAAATAATCCCAATCTTTCATTTATGACAGTTGCTTTCTTGTTGGGAAGCACACAGTTAAGTTAACATTTCATCAAATAAGTTTTAAAAGTAAAATTCACCTTTGTTTTCTTTTGTTTGTCCAAGCTCCTCAGATGTAGGGCCTTAATCCAGGGAAAGATGGACTTCTAAGCTCAGCCCACAGGAAGTGGGAGATACCATCCAGAGTGTTGAAGAAGGGGAGGCTTGGTCTTTGGACAATCTCTTTTAATTTGTACATTTATTTTGTAAAGAAAATTCATTCTTTGTAAAAAAATAAAAATAAAAAAAAGATTTGGATGGATTATTTAGGTTTTTTGATTGTTAGTCATTGGTTTTATGTTGTATTTGTTCAGTGTGAAAGTGCTACAAACTAGCTCCTTCAGTGTCTACATGTAAAAAGCTCAGTTTCACAGCAAACACATATAACAACCTGGTATAATAAAAACAGTTGTGGTATGCATAGCCCATTTATCTATTCATGCATACTGTCTAGGGTGGTGAACTTTTTCATAATTCATTCCTTTTTAAGACATACCAAGGTTGAGGCATAATTAGGAACATCACTGACCTGGGTTACAACAATGGGCAACGTCACTGAGACTACTGTACATCCATGTTTTATACAATCTATGATAAAAAAAAAAAACCTGCATTTGGTGTCAATTAGCATTTTAACTTTATTTTGGTAAGTTGAAGCTGTAGTACTTAGTCAAGTGATATCTTTTGAGTTTGGCCCTGTTATTTTGTGGTATTTAGTGATGGGTAGATGACGCCTGGTGAAGCTCTGCAGCTTTCTTTCTGTTTGTGCTGAAACCATTTTGAAGATTTGAAGCGTAAAACTTGGCAAACACAGTGACATGTGGTAGCTTGTAAAACTTATAGCAGCTGTCTTAATGGCAATCTCATGCACCAATACACACATTTTTGGTCCAAAACATGAGAAATAAAACTCAAAGAGGCCTGGGCATTGTGAAATTAAGCTATTTTGTGCTCATACTAAATTAAATATAAGGTAGGAAGTAGTGAGCATTGTGTTGCAAAAACTATGAAGTCACATCCCCTAAATATTTAATATGTTTGGCAGACATAAACATTAATGAGCCTGTTTGGAGTAGCTGTATGAGTTCTTTTTTTGGGCTTAAATATTTTAGTTTCAGTACTGACATAGGGTGGTCTAGACCTCCTATGTTTGTAAAAGCGTTTTGAGATAACGTTTGTTGTGATTTGGCGCTATACAAATAAAGATTGATTGATTGATTGATTGATTGATTGATTGATTGATTGATACTGTGTTACAGTTGATCTTACTAATGTGATGTAGTAAAGTCTATGTTAAAGAGTGACATTCATTGAATTAGCTGATTACTTTTAATATACTATTGATTGGCATCAAGTGGAGAAATAATAATGAACCAGTAACATTACATAACGTTATCAAAGGAAACAGTGCTGCATACTTTAGTTATACTAGCTTCGCATGGCTACCACTTGTACCAATTGTACAATAACATTAAGATGTAATTAATGTTGTAGAGTAGTTAGTATTCACACATTTTTTTATACCTTTTCTCTTTGCCCCTCAACATTTTCATGAGCTGGAGAATACAGCTACTCTTGCCATGTTTTACAGGTAACCAGACTAGAACAGAAACAAGGACAGGGAGGAGGGGAATTGACAGGGGGAGGAATAAACATGGTCAGGGAGGAGGGAAACATGTCACACTGAAAACAAACTCGGACACGCTATCCATGTGTCAAAGTATCGTGGGGCCTCCCTCACTCTGCGCTGGTTGTCATCCACCATTTCACACCTTTATTGGAATATCATTGATTCTTATTCTCAACACATCACCCATGTGCCCATCCACACAACTTTGTTAGTCAGCACAAAACATTGTATAGCCCAGGTGGATCATTGGACATTTATTTGTTGCTACTTCGGTGTCAAAAAGTTGGCAACGTTTTGGCTTTGAAATTGGCTAAAGATTCTGTGCATTGCCTGAAGACTCATCTACGTTTCAGCACTGGTTATGAGGCACTAAATAAAAATACAACTCTATAAACTTGGCCTATTTTGTCCAAATAGCCTCGAGGCAGGCTGGTTCATTTACATGCCAAATGCTGAGTGGTCATTGATTATGTGGTTGAGGCAATTACAGACCCCTCAGTGTCAAAGAGACACAGCCACTTTCCAGAAAGCCTCCATTCACTCTGATTTTACGCTTACGGTAGCATATTTATAATTACACATGCTAATCAAGGTGGGAGTTCACAGCTAGCTATTCCATTATGTCAGCATCTCGGAGTGGCAACAGAGAGTCAACAGCCAAATCACTCCTCCACCGTTTGGCAGAGACGACCCCCACTACTCCAAAATCCTTGCCCGCCACTCCACTGTGGCAAACATTTAACATCCAATCATACACACTCTGTTGATTGAGCACATAGCGTCATGCAGAACATGTATGAGCTGAAAATAACTTACAATTAAGATGTATTGCCACATTTTTATGCCTGTGATCAAGGTTGAGCTCCTTTATGGAAGACAACCTGAGAATAAAGACACAGGAAGAGCTGCACATTCAACACGAACAGCAGGACAGCTACACAATCTGCATGTTGATTAAGCATAAAAATGGTAATACAGACAATTTAAAAAGAAACGGCTTCCTTAATTGTGCACATAATATGCATTTAATATTATCTATACCCTAATAAATTAAAGGCTGACACATAATTGCCTTTCAAAGGCTTAGTGTGGAACGGTCGGGTATACTCTCTTGAATTTAGAAGTATCTCACTTTTATTGAGTTTTCCATTCTTTTTTTTACATATTGGTAAAACTCAGGAATCCTATTTACCATCAAAGCCTCGATTAAAGGAACCATTCCCCATGAAATAGCATTATGATCGTCTCCTACGGATGCAGCGGGGCAATATTCTACCTCTAATTTCAGTATAATCAGAAAAAAATTGGATAAATTGGTATAAATGAAGATCCATACACACAATTAAACAAGCTGATTTTCAAATAACCAGAATGTCATTATGCAGTTCTCAAAGAACACCTCCTTTAATAACCTAATCTGAACTTTAGGTAGGCAGAAAATAACTTTTATGAGTTTAGAAAATACAAAGTCCCTCAAGAAGGGCATTTAGCTATTTTACTGCTCTATAACTTAGACTAAGACTAAGATTCAGAGAGGCTGTGTCCAAAACCACACACTAACATACTACCTAAACTCAAGACATACAATAATACTGCATAATGCCCTTTAACTGCATGGTTAGCATGCCATTTACAACACAACTTTACCTTTAACATTCAAATCTCTATTGAAAACTCATCTTTTTAAGTTAGCTTTTAATTTGTGATTGTACTGTTGTTTTGTTTTGTTTGATTTGTGTTCCTTGCATAGACTGTATAAAATATGGACGTAGCATCTGTGACGTCCCCCATCTGTTCCTGAAGGCCCTGTCACACCTTGACGATTTAGCCAGCGTTTTCCCGACGTATCAAAATGCCTCCTACACTGACATACGCTGATGTTTTTTTCAATTTTGGGCGTATACATAGCTCATTCATAACTTATGCCCAACGACAGTCCACTTGTGCAAAGCGCACGGCAGCGTAAGAACGCCAACGAAGTGTATAAAAAGGCTGCCGCTCGTTAATGACAATGTATTAGATGCACTTGCATTAGTAATCAAACAACGTGTGTTGATAAAAACTCTGCAGTCTCTTTGTAAGAACATGATGAGCCGTGGAGAGTGTCAGGGGAGTCAAACCAGCAGGAACACAGCCTCTGGTCTTTACAAGAAGTTACACTTATTGACTGCGCTTTCAAAAACGTCACATTTTGAACTTCATTTAATTCAACAACATTGATGAATGGGCCAGGTGAGGCTGAGAAAAAAGTCAACAAGGCCTCACAAGCCGGCAAGTTCTGCGGCGTCACACTCACACATGCAGACGCGCAGACATTTTCAACTTTACGCACAGAGCATACATTGCAGAGGTAACCAAATCAATCAAAAAAAGATTCCCATCCGAGCATCATCTCTGACCTGGAAACCGTACTCAATGCATCTTGCAATCCGGATGCTGACAGCACGTTGAAGTGTTACGGAAAGGAGGCTTTGGAGCACGTCTGTGAACGGTGCAGCTGAACCACTGGTGCAGAAGGAGCGCATACTGCAGGATTTCGTCCCGCTGATGCGAGTGCTTGCGGAATCAGAAAACCCTTCATTCAGAGAGTCTAGCCGACTTCTGATCACTTCACTTGGAGAACCTAATTTCAAAACTTTGGCTGAAGTGGCGCTTATAATTCCAATATCCAGTGTGGCAGCAGAGCGCAGATTCAGCCTCTAAAACAACCTCAAAACAGCCAGGAGAAGTTGTCTGTCTGAGACAAAAACTCCAAAACCTCACGACAGTAGCCCCTGCAGCAATACCACCGGAGACATTTGATTAAGCACAAGCGGGCATACAATTCAAGACCACGCGGACCATGAGGAAGGTGTGAGAGTGTGCGTTCAGGCCACAGCAAGTGAATGGTTCCTATTTTAAGTGCAACCATTTAATTTAATTGTTCATATGTAGCTACTGGGGCCACAGTCAGTGGTTTCTGTCACTACGGAGAAAAGGTTCATGTATTCATCAGCTTGATGTGTGATGGCACGGCAAAAGACAGACAACAATAAGTCTAGCGTAGCTGTGGCTCCAAGGCTTCTCCCACTCACACACACACATGCAGACACACAGCTCTACGTGTGAACGTGTGTCAACGACCGCATAACTTACCTACAACTTATGGCAGGTGTGTGCTGGACGTATGATCCATACGCTGCAGTAAGTTGAAAAGTTTTGTGCATGCACAAAACTTTTCGACGTACTCGCTGTACTTCATCGTATACCAGCATGCTTCAGCGTGCTCTAAATGTATATAAAACTTACCTATGACTTATGCGACGTACGCCAGCGTGCTCGCCTTTTTTTTACCTGCAGCATACGCTGACTAAATCGTCAAGGTGTGACAGGGCCCTGAGAGCTATTTTGAAGCCAATCGACGGCAGCAGCAATATTGGAAATGCGGTACTCAACCAGGCAGAGTGTGACGCAGTGTGAACCTCTCAGCCAACAGCTATGTATTCCCGACCGGGAGTCCAGTCAGTCATGTCCTTATTTGGGCAAAAACTCGTAATCTTAATATCTTCTGAACCGTCACGTTAGAAAAAAATTCACCCCCGTACAGTGTGTGCGGTTGGAGAGATTAGCTCTGTAGGGCCAAGCCGTTTTTTGAACCAGGCTGTAAACATGTTTATTAATGCTGCAAAGATCGTCTTTTTCCCATTCATGTCTATGTGGTTTCGGTGTTTCTGCAACCAGCCTCAAGCGATTCTCAATGTATTGCAGTTTATAACTTCCGCATGGGCTTCAACGTTTGAGACCGGAGGTTGCCGCTTGGTTCCTTGCTTGTATTGATTTTAACAATTGGTCAGTGTCTTTGAGTTTTTGAAAAGCGCTATATAAATAAAATGTATTATTATTACAACTTCATCCTGTCACAGTTCAGGAAAGACCCAAGAGCAGAATTAAGGCAGATAGTGATTTAATAAACAGCAGGCAGAGAAGTGTACAGTCCGTTCCAAAGTTCTAAACCCAAAAAGCAGTCAAACCAGGCAGAGGTACAGAGTCAGCAGGCCAAATCCAAGAACAGGTTAACAGGCAGAGGTCAAATTCCAAGGAGGCAAAAAACATAAAGCAGGCTGAGATACAAGCAGGCAGGCAACCAGCAAAAGAACTGACTGGCTTAAATACTATGGAGTGATTAACAACAGGTTGCAGGTGTGTGTGAGCAGGAGAGAGCAGAGGGGGTGGGGCTAGTAGGAGCAGGCTGCTCCAGCAGTGTCCATGACACATCCACCATGGTATTTCCATGCAGTCAGAGCTACAAGTTATAAGTCAGCTTTAACTTTTTAACTTTTAACCACATATAAAACATATTTATTACATTTGCCGACTGCCTGTTGCTGGTGGCTAACAAAAAGGCAGTTTTATAGGCCGCAATGCATTATGACTCGTGATTTCCTGTCTCCGACTTCAAAATTCTGGCCAATCTAGTATACACTGGCATTTCACGTACAAACTTTCATACTATCCATTTGAAATATTCTACATACTCATAGTGAACTCACCAGCTTGAGATTTTGCTGTGGCAAATTTGGTTCCATAGAGTAATGCTGAATCTGATTAGGCCTTCCCTTAAAACATATCTAATTGGATTTTAAACACTAAATGGAAAAACTTTAAAGGTCTGCAACAATGTTCTTGACAATCAATACAGAAGTAGCTGTGACTCTGGTTAATGTTGCCCCAATATTAACTTCACTTTTACTTGCATTTTAAGCTCTTTTTTGGTCTCCACCACCTTTTTGATGGAATGTGGTTGTGCTTGGCTACTAACTGCCTCATTATGTTTTGCTGCTAATGTTACCTTTGCATTTGGTGCTGGACAAACAGTAACTTGAGGGTTTGTCAGGGCTTTTTCATTTATACCCACATTACCCCATTTGGTCTGTTGTTGATTTAGAACTGTTGATCAGGTTTGTTCAAAGTTATTTTTCTGTATATTTTTCATCTTGTAAAACATTTTTATCATGCAATTGAAGAATAAAGTACGCTGAAACAATTCAAGTAATTTACTTGATGAACAGCTGCTATTTTGTTCTGTCAATAATAACTAGTGCACATTCAGGACCTCCAGACATCTCCCCACTGCTGGAGCATTTTTTCCAATTGTTTCTGTCAAAGCAGCAGCCCCATCATTCATTACAATGAGATAAGACAGTCAGCAAAGGAAAGCTTTATGAGAGGAATATCTTCCATCATACTCAGACCATACAGTGTACAGTGTGTAGCAGTCCGTAAAATTTAATCATGATGATCAGGTTCTGTTATTGAATGCAGTTGTTACATACAGTGTTCAATGTACTCGGACGGTCCAGAGCCTTTCTGAAATGTTTTTTTAATGCTGGGGGATCTTGTGCTCGCTCAACTGCCTGCTAATCTTAAAATTCATCAACAGTCTGATTAATTGGAAACCAAATATGGGATCCTATCTGAGACCATCAGTTTCAGAGTGCAGTTCAGTGATGTATGGTATCGATTGCAACAGGGAGCCCTCTAATCAAAATCATGGTAAAATCAATAGCTGGCATTGCCTGAGGTCCTGTTCATGCTTCAGTGTACACATCTGAAGTAAACTCCACTGCGCTGAAACAGTCGGGCCATCTGCTTTAAGAAAATCGAGACTCACTGCAGCAGGAAGGACTGCAGAGATTCATGGGAAGAGACAGAGAGGTAAAGGAGGGAAGTAATAGAACAAGACAGGTTATTCTAAAAGGATTATCAGTGTGATTTGGTATATTTCTTGATTAATCAATCAACTTTTATTGATTAGTGCAAATCAGAGCAAAAAAAACATGTCATTGTGTCTTAGCACATCTGGACTGTACGCTTTGTTATATTATATGACTCAACATGTGGCAAAGAAAAGCTTTCTTTATACAGGCAGAAACTTCAAGCAGAACCAGACTCATTGGTAGACAGCTATCTGCCCTGACTAGGCAATAAAGTGGGATGGAGGAAGAAATAGAAACAGAGACATGGGTAAAGATGGAGAAACAAACAGACTGAGATATGGAGACATGATCACATCAACACAAAATAACAGATTTCCTGTTTTATGGAGGAAATCCAAATTAGATTGCAACAATATAATAATTATAATCACATTTCTGGAATTGGTTGAAATACAGTCCAGAAGTCCAGAACCAAGCCTTGAGTTTCTATTACCTGGGTGACTGAGAAATCAGACATGATGATATTAGAAATAACAACTACATTTAAAATTACAAGAGTATGACTGATAATAATAGTTGTAGTAGTAGTAACAGTCAGTTACGACGGACAGACGGACGGACAGACAGACAGACAGACAAACAGACAGACAGACAGATTTCCATTGTTTTCATTCCAACTTGTAACTAGAAAGTATTTAATTGCTGTTGAGGCACTACTTCTAAGGGCAAACTATTAGCTGCTTTTGCATAAAGTTGTCTGTTGAAAGATAATTTTATTGATTAGAAATAAATCAATATATAACTGCCAAAGGGTGCCAGACTGGAATTTTGTAAATTGCTTCCTGACCATTTTGCTCTGTATAAGAATTATTTTTTTGTGAGTCAAAGCCTACAGAAATGTTGGACCTCAGACCACAAAAAAAACATCCACTTTTTATTCGGAGAAATCCATCAATCTTCAATGGTAAGGCGAGGGCCAACAAGCAACTAGCCTTAACCTGAACCCCAGGCAAGATCCAGCCATGCAACTGTCCTGCTGTTGTTACATCCTGCTCTGTTCCCTCTCTATCTCATGATCTCTATTTATCCAACAGTAACATGTTAAGTTACAGGGTTGAAGTCATGTTATGGACCAGTAAGGTGAGGGCAGATCCAGATTTATCATCTTAAAATAATGGCTTGAGGTTACCTCTTTATCATCTCACAGTCACAACCCATGAACTGTGACACTGTCCTGAAAACAGCTGAATGAAGCAGACCAGGAGAGCTCAAAGGAGCAGCAGAAACACCTCAGGGTTTCCACCAGTATCTGGTGTGGTGCCAGGGAATGCGAGGCAGACTGCACTCCTGGCATCCTGCCACACACCGAGGCAACCAAAGCTTTCTGCTCACCTACAAAGAGAGAGGACAACAGAAGAGAAACACATTCAGAGCAGCAGGGAATCCAAGAACAACATGGAAAAGGATGAAAGGAGACGAGGGACTTGGAGTAAAGGAACTTTGAGCAGGGATGAGGCACTGTGGTTAGAACAAACCTATTTCTTATAAACCTCCTTAAGAACAAGCGATTTGCTTTGCCAAATATGTCTTGAAGCAAAAAACTGTACCTAGATTGTGGTAATTGGCAACCTCTTTTCTAACACAAAAGTAAGAGTAAAAGGGTTGCATGTGAGCTTACGATGCATATACAAGTGAAAATTTAAGAAAAGGACTATTATGTAAGAGATCAGGATTTGTTGCCCATTTCCCACACATCAGCCTCCAGCTACAAAGATACCTAAGAGTAGGCGTACTATTGAAACACTCCCATAGTGAGTTGCAAGTCAGCTTTAACTTTGTTTTTTCAAACCTGCATAAATTGATTTATTGGGTCTTCTAACAGCACAACAAGCTGTAAAGTTAATATAGCTACGATGTAAGCAAACTCGTACCTATTATAACATCAGACGAACATGGAGCTTCACTTGCACTTAATTGGAAATACTTTTCTTGCCCTAATGAGTAATTCAAACTTACATATGTTCTTTTTGGCATTAGTGTAGAGCCTAATTGCTTATGGTGTAATGCTTTTTACATATTTTCCAAGCTTATTCCAAATACTTAGGCAACAGTGAATCCTTTAATACCATAATGAGTACCCTAAAGCTTATAATACCCACATTATGGTATGCATTTTCTGTAATTTCTCCACAAACAAAAATATTAACTCATGCATATCCTGTATTAATAAAATGGGCATCCATATATTAAATAAACTGCTGTATAAGTTCTTCTGTTTTGTTAATTCTTTATTCCATTACTTGACATGCTGACGCATAAATATATATATTGATATGTACTCTACTGGTACGTCCATTCAATTCCTGGAAACTCTTATTTTCTTCAGTTTTTTTTTTTTGGCTCTGTTTTGATTTCTGCTGTCAGTTCTTGGTATTTCACAGTCTGACTGGTGCTGGTCAAGTGTGGTTTATCAGATATTTTAACTAAAATCTCTGCTTTTCACTTTTTAGTTTGCCCCTAATAAGCTAAACCTCAGAGATGAGAGAGAACCAAAATGAAGCTGCCGTCTGAAAGTCAAAACAACAAGCTGAAAGATGCTAAGTGCTTCATTGAGCTGAGGCAAGCTGTCGATTAAGTCAATAACTATTGTTGGCATTCCACTACATGGGTCTCCCTTAACATTATGACATAATTCTTGGCATCTTTTTTTGGGGGGGGGACTTTATTTAATTATTTTATTAAACATGGAAAAGACACAACACAGAACATTCCTTGACAACATCACAGAAAATGTATGACAGTGCGAGGAAAAAGAAAAAAAAATCCATTTTATTGTCACCTTTTTCCTAGCAGTCATCAAGAGTATATGTAACAGGTGCTCTTGGTCTCTGGTGTACTTGTCTTCAGGGGTTAGATCGAAAAGAAACTGGTTGGGGTGAATAGTAAATCAATTCCCAGAAATGTATCTATCTCACTCTTTACCCCTTTCCAAAAAGGAAACAACCTTGGGCAATCCCAAAAAATGTGCGAGTGGTCACCAACCATTCTATGTTCTCTCCAGCAGTAATTCTTGGCATCTTTAATGCAGAAAAAAAAGGTACAGCTTTGATTAAAAAAAACAAGACCTTGAGTTCCCTCAGAATAACAAAAAATAATGCTAGTTGTAAGAGAAAACACAATCCCAAAAGGGACAGGGTGAAGTAAGGGTTGCAGTGTGAAACAATGATTCTAATTGTGTAAACGTAACCATGGTATTACAGGTCACATATAACCAGATGATCACCACTGTACCGCAGCAATATTAACCAGTGAGATGGAAGTGCCCCACTGGCACTCAGTACCAATCAACACAAGGGGAGCAATTACCGGAGCATTAAATAGTGATAAACACCACTGCACAGTGATCGTCAGAACATCAGAGCTGTCATTGCGTCATCCGTCAAAACCCTGCTGCAGGGCAGCAGCAGTCAGGTAGTGATACATTACATGGGACAGAAACAGGTGCTACCATAGATTCTAATTACTTTGTTCTATCAATTATGTACAAATCCTTGCATGGCCTGGGGTCTGCCACACAATGCTGCTGTGCCTCCCACTCACTCTCTGCACCATCCCAGCTGTGGCTACATAGCAGGCAGAGCTTTTCAACAGTGCTTTATGTGGATGCCTTGAGGTGACTAGAAAGGTTTGTTTTTCCAAGGCTGAATTCATACGGATGGAAAAACTTCTCAAAAAATAAAGAGACAAGAAAAAACACTCTGCATATCCCACTGACATCTGAATTCATGCATTATCTCCTCTCCAGTAACAGGAGTGAATTCTTTCTCTTCCACTCAGCCCTGTAAGCATCAGTTTAGACACACAGGTGCTCGGCTGTTTTGTGTATTCAAGCTGTAACGGTCTTCCAGGCACTTGTGGTTTCTTGCCTTTGTTTTGCACACTCCTCAAGTTTTTCTCTCAGCCGCTCAGTGCACAAAAACATTATGCTAATGAGTTGGTAGACATCTGCTTCCAGCTCTGTTTTTCTCTGGGTGTTTAGGCATGTTTGTGTGTGTGCTCAAAAAGGAAATCGACTTTTACCTTTAGTAGGTCAAATCTTTAAAATACGGAAATATACAGAGGATTTTAGACTTTTAGTCTTACAGAATGTCTTCATCATTGCAGGAGAATGATTTTTAGTTTCACCTTCCCCTCATGAAACAGCATCATATGCTGGTACACCAAACCTTGTGGTTTGTGTGAATAATGACTTACAGCCAGGGCGTCATTCTGCTCTGAAGCGGAGTGTGCATGTGTACGCCAGGCTGCAGCTAATAGCTGTATCTGTGCAAATGTAGATGGGTTTTTTTCAGCATGGATAAAGGTTGGTCTGACAATGTTTAAACAAACAGGATTTTTTTTTTATACCAGCAATGGGCTAAAAATAAGGGCCATAAAAAGCACACCTAAGTGGAGGGGAGACAACAAAGTATTCAAAGCTACAAAAGTGAATCTAGGCTGCAGAATGAAACATCATGTTTACCTATTTAACCAGCAAACTTATCTCATTATATCTAAGAGGACACACTATCATGGAGCAGGCCTCGAATAAATGGTTATTTTTTTAAACTTGAAGTGGTCTCAATCATCGTATTAATACAAACAAAGGATGAATTTTAATGCTCCCTGATTTAAAAGACAGCTTGGTAAGATCAGATGAAAAATTTCACCAAAAAGAAACATTGTGTGAATTGCAGGCTCTTCTTTGGAATTAATTACTTCCAAATTCACCTGTTAAGGAAATGGTTTGCCATCAAGATGAAACTGTTTTGATTTAAATGAAGTAAATACATTTTAAAGATTTAGGGATTTCAGTTTTCAATCAATCAACAATCAATCAATCAATCAGTTGTTATTTATTATTTATTAAATCATTAGCACCAAATCACAACAAACCTTACCTCAAGACGCTTTTACAAATCAAATGTAACAGGTCCAGATTATACTCTATGTTGAATTATTAACAAAGACTCAACATCAAGACAGTCCCCTCTATTGACAGGACTCAGTCTTATCTCATCTTAATCCACCATGAGTAGGACTTTGCAGTATTTAGCAAGTTACGGCAAGGGAAAATGTCCCTTTAAAAGGCAGAAACCTCGAGCCAAACCAGACTCATGTTAGACAGCCATCTGCCTAGACCGACTTGGGGTTGGAAAGAGGGATAGAGGGGATGAAGAGAGAGAGAGAGAGAGAGAGAGAGAGAGAGAGAGAGAGAGAGAGATGGTAGTGATGAGACAGTAGTAGTAGTAGTAGTAGTAGCTGTTGCCGCTGGAGTCCAACACGTCCGTAGCAGCTGGAGTCTGGAACGTCCACAGCAGCAGGACATCTACAGCAGAGATTCAGAGGAATGTACAAGACAATAGAGCTCAGGGACTCCAGAAAGGTCTATGGTTAGTACTTTAATGGGACAGGAAGAGTTAAATTAAGTGATGGGGGGCAGTGTGCCATTTCCCCCAGCAGTCTAAGCCTATAGTAGTGTAGCAAAGAGCTCGTCCAAGCCTGACCCAGCTCTATCTATGAGCTTTATGAAAACTTTTGAAAGTTATGTTGAAACTAAATGTGATAAACTGCACTGTTAAAACAAAAAAGGTGTGAAAACTCCAAATTTCAAGGCAACTGTCTGCACTAGATTTTTGAGTTTTGAGACTAACTTGAAATCTTACTTTTGAGTCAACTGATTAGTTTTTGTTGAGATAACTTATCATTCATATGTAGTGTAAATTAAAGTTTTTAGTTCTACATACTAAGAAGTGAAAGTTGTGCCAACTTATTATTTTCTGTTCAGAAAATGTCCCTTTCATATGCATAAAAACTTCAAATTTTGAGTTATACATACTAAGAAGTGAAAGTTGTGCCAAATTATTATTTTTTGTTCAGAAAATGTACCTTTGTTACTGCATGTTACTGCACTTTTAGCTAGAGTTCCAATACAATACTCAAACAAGCACTCACCTTTAGGACATTAAAATCCACACAGGACAGGAGAGATGGGGCCACGTGTGGGAAATTGAAAGTGTGGAAGACCCCTGTAGATTTGAGTTGCAGACCCGTTTCTTTGCCTGAAGCATACTCAAATAATTTAGCCGAGCCTCAAACTCATAATTTCAAGTTTTGCCAACCTAACTTATGAAATGAGTTAGATTAATACAGGAAGTTGAGATTACTTCTTTGATATAGTTTGCTACAAAATGGAACATTTCTTGTTTACTTAACCAAAAAATCATTTTCAGGCCAACAATTTTAAGTTTTAATTTTTACAGTGTGCTTGTTTGCATCTGCAGCAATGTAGAAATACATTAGGATCAAAGTTATAAAAAGATAGCATTTTTCCATGCAAGTACTTTAGTGTTGTCCTTTAAAATCTGGTTTATCAGTCTTTTTGGACCTTTTTGCTAACAATTAATCAATGGTTTTTCCTTTCATGAACATGTGCTTCATGCACATTTGAAAGAGGTGAGAGGTTAAGAGTGAAATGTATTATGTGAGACTAACTCCCCATATGTCATGCATTTTTCACAATGGTTATTATCTGGTGTACTGTGATAATCAGGTCAGATTTTTACAGCACTGTTTCCACAAACACTTGAAAGGCTGAGTCTTTCTGAAGTACTGGTAGGAGGAGTTCACTACTGGAATGAAGTGCAACACTGCAAAAACAATGTTTCTCAAGTTTCTCAAAATCACAATAAATCTGTGAGTTTCATGTTCAACAGTGCATGATACAATTTTAACATTCAGAGATTTTGAAGAAATCTTTAAAGAATATTTTAACTCCCTTATGTTTGTATATCAATATTTAAAGTACTGGGAAAAAAACAGATATATATAACACCTACACATTTTTAATTTTGTTGAGTATTACAGAGGTTAGTATTGTCTAACAAACAAACTCTCAAAGAGCCTGTCTTTGGTACATCTGATAGAGTCAGTGATATCAACAAAGCGAGTCACTAAATGCATTCAGGCAGCACACCTGCCACTGAGCAGCAGTCACAGACTGTTAACCTCAAGATCTGGAAGTGTTTGTGAGTCAACGAAGCTTCACAAATTGTGTCAGCGTCTGCCTTTGTCAAAGTTTGTCTACATAAGGAGCGATTTAGGTTGCTCTTACAATTGTTAGAGTGAGAGGACTCACACTAAAGTAAACTCAAATCATCCCGGCCAAGGCCAAAAGGTAAGGAAACTTAAATTTCTGATTTAATGCAAAGAGGGAATTAAGAGTTGTTTTTAACTGATGTAATGTTACTGTACCAATTAATGATGAATAATTTAATTGATAAGCAAGTCAGTCAGACAGACTCTAAAGTTATTCTAGAAGAATTCATTCAATGAGAAATATCATCAATAAACAGTTTGGATTCAACTAGTTGTGACACTAAAATCCTTCTAAGTATTACACAATGCAGGAAGTCAACTCTGTGCTTTCCAAAGTCCAACAATACACAGCACCAGAAATTGTAGACTGTTTCCAGGAACGTCATGCTGAGTACTTTCACCATGTAAACATTTCCAGTAAGTGATTCAATGAAGCAGCTTCTGAAATAGTGCTTGTTTCTGTCTCCGTTAAAGTACATCTTTCAAGGTTCTGATTCAAAGGTAGAGAGTTTGAGTATATGGTTTTGTTGGTGGTTGAAAGCAACACAGGGGCCCCATAGAGAGGTTATTCATCTGGACATATTTGTGCTTTCATAGGTGTTGTTGCTGATATGTAACAAAAGTCCAATGCTGTTTAGTGTGGCCAAAAAGGGAAGCAGAAAATGAATAGCTAGAACTGACAGTATTTAGTGAAAGAGGGTTAATCTATTGGATGGTGTGTCAATAAGGTGGCCTCATTTTTTTCCTATTCATACCTGACAGGTTAAACTTTAGCAACAAGTCTTGTAAATACAAAAAACCTTTATCTTGGGCAACTTAATCCAAATACTTCGGCTGTTAGTGTCAATACAGATGATGATAATAACATGGATGAGGATCATGATGATGTAGATGATAAAGAGTATGATGATGAAGGTGAAGATGATGATGATGATGATGATGATGATGATGAAGCGACAATTACATTGTAGTAAAGTCAACAATAAAAGGATTATTATATGAAGTCCATGATAATGATAGAAATAATGAGTAAGATGTTGATGATGATGATGATGATGATGATGATGATAACATGGATGAGGATCATGATGTAGATGATAAAGAGTATCATGATGATGATGATGATGATGATGATGATGATGATAGAGTATGATGATGATGATGATTATGACGATGATGATGTTGAAGCGACAATTACTTTGTAGTAAAGTCAACAATAAAATGATTATTATATGAAGTCCTTGATAATGATAGAAATAATGAGTAAGATGTTGATGTTGATGATGATGATGATGATGATGATGATGATACAAATAGTATGAGTTGATGATGAAATGAATGATAAAACAATGGTAATAAAGATCAGGGTAATAATTACAATTATGAGAAAAATATTGATGACATTAGTGTAGACCAAGATTATGATGATGATAAAGATGATAATGATGGTAATGATCATACAAATAATGTATGAGTTGATAAAGAGGTATATAAAAGTGAACAATGATGACATAAATAGCACGTGCAATTGTTTTGTTTGCACACGCAATTTAGCACTCGTTATTAGGGATCTTAGTAGATCAGGCCCTTGGTGTCCATTATAGCTTATTATTATTAAAAACATGATCCCCCAGGTGTTTCTTCAATAAACAGGAAGTCAAAGTTTAAAACCCTTCAATGAAAACAACTAACAGCTGGCTGACATGTGTTTTTGTGTTGTGTTTTTCACACAGACACTTACAGGAGAATGACCCTGCAACCAGTAACTCCAGTGAACTGTGCCGGCCTCCTTCAGCCTGGCTGCTCTCTGCTGCAGCTGGACAGGGAAGTTCTTCTGTTTGGCCAGAAGGGTTGGCCCAAGCGCTCATGTCCAACGGGGGTGTTTGGGATTCGACTTAAAAATGGTGAGATGAAGCTGAGGGCCATCTCCTTCTCCAATGAATCCTGTTACCTGCCTCCACTGCGTTGTCCAGCTGTCTGTCGCCTTGACCCCTACGATGGGCTCCCTGAGAGCTACCTCATCCATGGGGGACGCACACCAAATAACGAGATCTCCTCCAGCCTGTACTTGCTAACCATGGATAGCCGTGGCTGCAATCGTAAGCTGACCCTGTGCTGCAAAGAGAAAGAAATGGTGGGAGAGTTGCCAGGGGCCCGATATGGTCACACAATGAGCATGGTTCAAAGCAACGGGAAGACAGCTTGTGTAGTTTTTGGTGGTAGATCCAACATGCCTACAGGAGAGCGCACCTCGGAGAGCTGGAACAGCGTTGTTGACTGTCCTCCTCAGGTGTTCCTGTTTGACTTGGAGTTTGGTTGCTCCTCTGCTCATTCCTTACCTGAGCTCAGTGATGGACAGTCCTTTCATTTGGCTTTAGCACGAGAAGACTGTATCTACTTCCTCGGTGGTCACTCCATTACATCTGATTCCCGCCCCCCACGACTTTTCCGCCTGCGTGTTGAACTCCTACAGGGCAGCCCACTGCTCTCCTGTGAGACTCTACACACAGGCATATCCATCTCTAGTGCCATAATGACCCGCACTGGTCCCTCTCATAGATACATCATCTTAGGTGGGTATAAGTCTGACTCTCAGAAGAGGATGGAATGCAGCATGGTGATTCTGGATGAAAAGGGGATTCACATAGAGCCCTTGGAGCCACCTAAGTGGACCCAAGATGTTGTCCAAAGTCGCACTTGGTTTGGTGGCAGTGCTGGGGAAGGAAACATCCTGTTTGCTGTACCTACAGAGGGAAGGCCATCACAGCCAGATATGCATTACTTCTATCATGTGAGCTTCCAGACGGAGGGAGACGGCAAAGACGAAGAAGGAATGCAGGGATGTAGCCAAGAGTCGACAGAATACGATGACTCTCCTCCTTTGGAAGACTCTGAGGAGCTCTACTTTGGTCGTGAGCCTCATGAGCTGGAAGACAGCAGTGACGGGGAAGAATATACCTACAATGAGGGTGATGAGGAGGACGAATCACAAACAGGCTACTGGATCAAATGCAGTCTTGAATGCCATTTGGATCCCAACACATGGGAGCCGTACTACTCCACTGAGCTCCACAGGCCGGCAATGATCTTCTGCTCCAAAGGGGAGGGGGGACACTGGGTTCACGCTCAGTGCATGGAGCTGTCAGAAACCCTGCTGCTCAAGCTCTCTCAAGGCAGCAAGAAGTACTTCTGTCTGGATCATGGAGGTCTGCCCTACCAGGAAATGACCCCACCGCGACAGATAACTCCTCTGAAGCGGACCCCCCTGAAGGTTAAGGACAGGAAGACTCCTCCAACAATCAAGATGTCCCCGGCAAAGAAAAGCTTTTTCAGAAGGCTCTTTGACTGAATCCAGTTCAATGACAATGATTTGTTTGCATGCTCAGTGTTAAGAAAGATGTATAATGTGTCAATGATGAGCATCACTTGTGTAACTTAGAAAATAAAAGGATGAAAAATGAAAAAGCTTAATAAAAAATAATAATAAAACTTCATCCTGTTATTCCATTAGTGACAGCTGTATATTTTCATGAGCTTTATAACATTGTATTTAAAAAAATATGTAACTTTTTAAACACATCTTTTATCAACAAAACACACCTCTTCAGAAATGCTTTTAACTGTTAATGTTTTTATATCCACTGTGTTTCTATTTTGTTTCTTTTAGTGTGTCTTTTATTGTGTGCTATTTGTGAAGTGTCTTTGAGTTTTCTAAAAAGCGCTATAAGTAAAAATGTATTAACAGTTTAAATATTCAATGATATTTTCGATTTTGCATCTTGTGTTAGTCTTTACAGTGGCCCTGAAGGTCAATTGCACAAACAATAATTAACACAAAGAAAACACTGAAAGCTAGAAACATTTAATTAAACGCAAAAACATTTACATTATATAGTACAAAAAATCCACAAAATGCTAAAATAAAAATAAGGTGTGAAAACATTTCTGTATTTCATGAAATATTCCTGAGTTTTGTATCATAGCTTTGTGTGTTCCATTAAATTTGTTTGGCAAGATATTTTTTTTGTCAAGAAATGGTCACTAATGGTTTAATGAACAAAAGTAATAAACAAGAACTTACTTAACTCAATATCCATAAAATAAAAAAACCACTGGGGACACAGGAATCACAGGAGTAGACTTGACAACACATTACAATGAATACGCCCAGCAGGGAGGAAACACAGAGACTATATACTCACAGGGTAATCAGACACAGGTGAGACAAATGAGACACAGGTGGAAACACTCTCACTATCAAAAGTGGAGGGAAAACCGACAAACACAAGAAGTAAAATTAAACCGGACACAGAGGGAGCAATAACTACAAAATAACACAGGTAACACGATAGAAAAGGAACACACACAAGGATCACTAAGGAACACTAGAGAAAATAAATACATTAACAAGGAATAAGAACACAAGACATGAAACACAGGGGAAAAGACCACAATTACCACAGATGGAACAAAAACAAATCTTAACAAAAAGACAGAAGTATTTGTTGAGATTTGGTTTTTGTTTTTGTTGTTGACTTCAGAGCCACCTTAATTTTCCACAGTTAGTTTCTACACATACTTAATGATAAGTATCTGTAGTGTCTGTAAGTATCTGTTGTATCTATATAAGTATCTGTAAGTAATGATGATAATAATGAATCAAGAGTGCCTCAATTTTTATCTCTACTTGATTAAATGTATACAAACAAATTCTGTCTCACATCTGTTATTGCTCATTTGTTGTCAAATATATGAAACAATATCATGATTTTTTTTTAGAAATATCACTATATGATGTCACTTTGAATATCTCCTACCTTAATAACATCATTCGGACTATTTATGTTTCTAGATAGATTTTTCATGCTTATTACTTTGTCGAATTTCCTATTAAACCAATAACAACAGCTAAAACAAAGACTTGCATTAAATTAGGATTTCTTCATCTGGGCCAAATTGTTTAGACAATGTAATCAAGGAAAATCAAAAAATTTCTTTTATTTTTTAATTAAGATGTTTTTAAGACAAATAATGAAATTGAAACGAAAGAATGAACTTAAATATCTGAATGGTTGTTGTCTTAAGGGCTTTCATAATCATTTGTGCTAAATAAGGCAGATGTGAGTGTTTTGTTCCAGGGCTAAATGTACCTGATTGCTGAAATTGTAATGCACTTTTGAAACACAATATGAAGGGATTAATGAAAATACAACAGAAGATCAAATTAGATATTTATGTTGTTTATTCTTTGATAGACAGAAAAACAAACAGTACAGACTCATTAAGATATGAAATCAAATGGAAGGTAAGTTAAAAAAAATAAGTGTAACACTGCATGAAAAATAAATCACCACTGAAAGTTTCCTGCAAGCCTAGTAAACAGTTTAAATGACAAAAATATGGAATTTCATGGTGAAAAGTAAACTGCTGCGAATCATCCATCATCCATTACTTTGGATATGCAATTCATTATAGTAGCATGAATATGGGACAAGTTGCAATGTAATGCACTCTAAAACATGATATTATTGTAGGACTGTGACAACTACGGAATGAAATGTGAATATTTCACAGCTGTCGAGTGGTTAAACTTCAACGACATCTAACATTCAGTGAAATAAGAAAACAAAATTGCCTGTCACAAATGAAAATTGTGGGGGCAGAAAGAGAAAAATAATCAATCAATCAAACAAATAAAGTTGCCAAGAAATCAGTTTACACGAGGTCTTTCTGGCTCCTTCCCATCCCTCTTCTCTGTCAGCCGAGCCAATGAAGAAATATCAGCAGGAGAGAAAGAGCCAGGTTATATACAGGACTTCAGAAAAATCCCTGCTTTCTGGAGAGTCCATGGGGCATTAAGCTCCATAATGGGCCGTACTGTATTTTATGATATCAACAAAAAGGTCAGTGTATGCTTGGTTTTATGTGAAGAAGTTGAATAAGTATCATCTATTCCACTGTGCAAAACCTAAAAGAGATAAAATTGGTTCAAAGTGACCTGGCATCTATTTTGGCCCTCAGGGATCCAAAGATAAAGCACTAAAGTAATCTTTTTCAGAGGGCACTCATGAAACAAAGAACATTTGGGTCTCTGTGATTGCATTTTGCTTCAGCTCAAAATGATATATTAATACAGTGGGCCACAAATGTGGTCTTTTTAACACAATTTTCCTCCATGACTTACAGCTCTTTCATCTGTTTCCATAAATACCTTCTCTATATAAATTCATAAATGTGTCATACCCTTGCAATACAATAAACTGTGCCATATTTCACAGACAGCGAAGATAAAAAAAAAAAGAACTCCCCGCTAAGAGCAAAGGAAAAGGATGCGGTGCGTTACCTCTTTATTCCTCTGCCGTCTCATCTGCACTGTATTTAACAGCTAACAAGACAAATGTACATTTAAGGCACAATTCTGCAACTGGGCAGAGTAAAAGTACATTGCAAGTAAAGGTTAAAAACAAGAATACTACCCTCTGAAACCATGGTGTTGGAAAAACATTTTCTAATCAATTTTTTCCATTTATTCCATGACTTGCAGCCAAACATAGGCTCCATTTTTGCTTCATGTTTTTAACAATCAATAGGTAAAAAAAAAAGTAAATTGAGAATTGTTAACCAAGGCCATTGGTTAATAGAGACAAGTCAATATCATACAAGAATAAAAACAATAACACAACTCTAAAACTTGAGTTTTACATCTGAAAGGCCATTTAAAAATCAGTCATTTCCAGCGACATGTACTCATTGTCTTGGCTCTCCACCGGGTCAATGGTAGCTTGAAAAGCTTTGGAAGAGTCTTTGTGGGCTTCCATAAACTTCTGCAGGTACTTTGAGGTGTAGAGCCAGTGATGTTTCAGCACATCCTCCAGTTCAAAGGCCTTTGACTGACGTGCATTCATCTTCCGGAAGCGCCTGAAAAGTTTGTTGGCTGATTCATTCCCCTCGCTGGCCCAGGCCCCAATGGATCCATCTCTCTCTATGATTTCAGGCACATGGGCCAGGGTCTTGTGCAGATAATTGGTTATCTTTCCGTTGTACCTGTACTTGAAGGTGGTGGAGAGGAGGTCTGCGAAGCGCTGGGAGTTGAAGCTGTAGCGGCACAGCTGATCAGGGCACTCCTTGGCTGGGCAGGTGGCACGCCAAACAGGCTTCATCTGGATGTACAGTCTCATGAGCTCCCTCAGTGCCTCCCTCCTCTCCTCCGAGGGCACCAACTCACACACCACCTCCACAGCCTCCATGGTCATCAGCTTGCGGGCATAGTTGCCATTCATCCTCATCACCGGTTTGACCTTCATCTTCTTCCTCAGCTGCTTGTCTAAGGCTGCCCTCCAGCTGCGACGTTCCTCACGGCTAGGGTTGACCTTTTGGTACACCTCTCCGATCTCGTCCTGGAAGATTTTATAGAACTCAGTGGCATTACCAATGTCACAATGTAGAGCATCAATGGTTGGATGAGTCTCCATGAAGGGCTTGGCAGAGACTCCTTTTACTCTTTCTCTCAGCTCGTCCACAGACTCAGAATAGGGGTTGGTTCGCCAAATTTCATAGCGTTCTAGGTTCTCGTCGTGACTGCGGGTGACAGAGTGCAGCACCATATTTTTAGAGGCATCTGCACGAGTGGAGTCACATAGAGTGCAGATGTAGGTGGACCCTGAAGCCTCCAGACCCTCCATCTCACGTACCATCTTCTCATCATACCCCGTGCCTCTGAAGTGGAAGCGGAAGGAGCGAGGCAGTCCACCTATGGACAGGATTAGTCTGCTTTCCTTCATCGCTTTACGCTCTGTAACTATAGGGCTTAGGACTGCTGTGAGTGTCTCATGGTCTGACTCATCCACAAATGTCAGGCAGAGGGGTTTACAGGACAGCTCTGAGTTTGGCTTTGGCTCGGTGAAAATGGTAATGTCTTTCTCCTTATTGTCTGCCCTTACAGAGACAGACATAACCGTGAAAGAAAAACGCACAGCCTTCTCAGGAACAACCGGTCCTCCGCCATGCTTCTCGCTGACATCGCCCATGCCGTCACAGGATTCCTTGATCATGACACTGAAGCCTGAAGTACAAGCACTATCTTCCAGCCCACTCTCTCTCAGCCCCTCCATGATGTCCTCCTCCAGATCCTTTAAGGCTGACACCAGTGCCACATCATAGCGGAACCGCCGAGTGATGGTGTCAGCCGGGGAGTCATCCACAGACGAGGCCCATCCAGAGAGCCCATTAATAATGCCCACATTGCAAGAAGTAGACACATTTTTGAGAGCTGGTTGCCATTCAAACTGGTGAAACCCAGGGAGCAGCTCCTTTTCCATGGCTCGCAGAGTATGCAAGGGCTGAAAGACCTGGCGGCCGCTGGTGGCTTTGACCGTCCTGTACATCTTATGATACTGGCTGCAGCTTAGAAAAGTGTTGACCCGGATGGCCAAGCACACAGCAGGATGCAACCCAAAGCCTCTGCCTGCACGGAGAGAGAAAAATAGGATGAGAGTTTTCACAGAGACAGTGAGAGGCAAAGTTTGAAAGAGTGTGGGGAGAAGAAAGGACTGCGACTTGAAGAGAATTATTTAACACCAAACTGCGGAATCCCATTTCGATTTATGCTTAAAAGAACTGCCATATCTCAAATTTCCTCATTTGATATCCTGCATTTGGAGTCATTTGTACTATGAAACAGTGAGAAACGCAAATGTAACACCCAAATGTGAATGTATCATTGTCAAAAGCCCACAAACCTGTGATTACAAAATCCAATAGTTCCTAATTTCCAAATGTTATAAGGGGACAGAGGGTGAATCACTGAAACTGGCAAAAGTGATGTATTGGCTGCAGATGAAAACAGACACCAGCTGGCTTCTATTCCCAAGAGAGGATGGTGGTGCTGTCTGTGTAATTTGCAGATACAAGAGCTGTTGGTGTTGTTTTGATTCTAACAGCCCCTTCACAAGAGTTGTTATTGTGCATTAAAGGGAGTGTGAGACTGAGGGAGTGACAGGCAGGCAGGCAACTGAGGGAGGGAGAGAATCGAGGATGGGCTGGGCGTGTAATAATGACAATAATGAAATGCTTTCCATTAAAAATCACACGGAAAAGTGTCTTTGATCACCCAAATATTGAGCCTTACAACTGAATGTGTTCTGTGAGCTGTCCTCTCTATTATGAAGGCTAAAAAGCCATATAATAACCTCTTACCTTGCATTGTGGCCTCTAGCTCATCAGCCTGGCGGTGTTCATTCACAGATCTCAGTGCAAGCAGGAACAGAGTCTGACACACAGACTTGAGGTCTCCACCTTCCTCTTTGTCTGCGAACACTCTCACTTGGTTCTTCAGCTCCCTCAGCCGATGCTTCTGGGCACGACGCGTTAGCAAGAGCAAGTGCTGACGGGGTCTCCCCCCTTTGTTGGTCAGCAGGTAGTTGTCAAGTTCTGACGACTGCTGGTTTGCATCCTGCTCATTCACTTCATGGCTCAGACGGTGAGCTTTGAATGAGTCCAGGCTAACTTGCTTCGCACAGCCACTGTCAGGGCAGAGCAGAGGGAGAGAAAGTAGGGCTGATAGGAAGGATTTGGCAGGCGTTATGAGATCATTGGGAGCACAGGGTGAGTTGCAGGCTGGGCAATGAGGTCCCAGAACGTAGCTGTACTTTACAATACAGCTCCGGCAGAAGAGGTGCCCACAGGGAGACTGAATGGGATCAGAGAGCAGGTGATCACACACTGCACAGGTGAAAGAAAAGAGGAAGTCCGCAGGGAGGTTCTCAGAGATCAGCTTGGTGCTGAGGTGCTCGTTCTGGCAATGGGTGATATTCTTCACCCATTTCTCTCTCTGGATGCTGGGTCTCCTCCAGCCCTTAAGCACTGGACCCTGTTGACACTTCCCAAACAGTCTCAGAGCTCTTCTCTCACCAATGTTAATAATGTCTCCATGATCCCACCTTGTTCTTTTTGCAAGGCTCTGGGCCCTGGGGATGATTTTTCGCCTCTTCCTCCTGGTCCGCTGTAGTGATGGTTTTCTGGGGAAGCAAAGGTGGCAGTGGGAAGAGTGAGGTCTCCACTCTGGGACTGTCGTTCTGGATAAGCTGCAGACACCCCCTCCACGAATAGCGACCATCCAGCAGCGATGGCAGAAAGAAAGAGGGTGGGCAGACTCTGTGTCCTCTGTCACATCCACTTTGAAGACTTTGAGGATCACCTCTGACCAGCTTGAAAACTTGCAGCCCATTTTACGCAGAGCACCTTTGCTGACTGAATCCAGATCCCCATGGACTTCATGTACTGGTCCTTTGACTTTCCTCAGAGTCATTCCACAGAGACGACACAAGCACCTTTATTGAAATAAATTAACACAAATTAATTTTATGAATGCAAACACTAGAGATAATAGTAGTTGTTTATGTATAAAAACATTTGATCACCTGAGGTGGTTCATATGGGTGTCCATTTCCTGTAACTTCATATCCACCCTCTGGCCTGAGCCTTCCACGTTTTCCTTGCTTTTTCCGCCTAAGCACAATTTCATGACACTCCCTGGACTCACACCATTATCTAACTCTATATCTGGAGCTGCAGGAGGTGAGATCCCTAACAAGCCTCCTTTCTCAGGTTGTGTCTCTCCGGGCAGAGGGGCTTTCTCCATGGACCTCACCCTAAACAGTTTGAGTTTCCACTGAGAATACATTGAGTAGGGGTGATGGAGCTCAGCCGGCATGGAGGATCGGGGGCCATTTGTTTCCAGGCTTGCCTCAGCCATGACGTGATTCAGACCTTGGACTCTAAAAAGGAGAGGAGAGGGGAGTTTAGTTTGATGAATGACAATAGCATGAAAATCATTCCTGCTGTCCATGACGGGCCTTTTAGTGGATCAACAGAGAAGAACAAGAGCCTCGGATGTTGTCATAGCACTGAGCCTGTGATATAATCTAACAGCTTTACTTGATTCCTGATGAGTTTATGCACCAGGTACTCTGAAATCCCACTGAACAGGGAGTAGCAATGCCTGAACTAAAGCGCTATATTATACCAAAAGTGGCATTTAGAACTTGTGTAAAATGCATGAGACAAGTACTGCGGGGATCGATACAGCACCAAAAATCTTCGTTTCTCTCATCTCCAATCCCATCGCTCAGGGAGCCATTGTGACTTTTTTTTCCTTTGACACAGCAAGTTTGCTAAATGGGCAACCTTATCCCTGCAAGGCTGTCAATCATTTATATTAGTCATTTTCTTGGCTGGAGAGAGAATTGGAGCCCCCAGGAGCCTCCGACTGGCATTTTAAATGCAGAGAGAAAAAATCTGAGACATGGTAAATGTATTTCATAATACATAGATATTGACCGAACAGGAGGCAAAAGAAAACAAGAAGGCATCATATTGAATAAAGATCTAGAAGAATTATTCAAAACAGAAAATAGTTCAATTTAGTTGTCATATTTCAGCAGCCAAGTGCTGCTGTGATATGGCAAAGGTAAGATCAATGATACAGCTGCTGTGACAGACCTTATTTCATCTCCTCCTGTTCTATCTCGGTTCCATTACCAGTCCAGACAATAAAGCAAACAATCTTACCATTGCAGACCCATAGGGCACACACTCCAGCTTCCCTCTTCTATCCATCTTTCAGTGTTCTCACTACATTTTCTTGCTTCGAGCCTTGAATCTGGCAGTCTCCGTCTTTTTCTAGCCCTCAGTGTACTTCACATACTGAACTCTCCTTTAAGACAAACAGCTGAGCCTGGGTGCCTGTGTATCAGCTGGGCTCTTACCTTGTTTTTCAGTCTCAGCTGGCGTCAAATCCCCTTGGGGGGGTCTCTCCACATGGGTGCACAAGGGAAGCCCTGGAGCCAGGCCTTTCACACCACATATACAGTAATGTTTTAGTCTGTCACAGCATGGAGCATCTGTTACCAGAAGTTGTGTCTCCATACAGTGGGATAGCTCCTGTCTGTCTCCTTATGTCTTGTATTTATACCCCTTGGTGGGATCCCAACAGTCAACTCCTGACACCTGATACACGCAGCTGATTTGAACAAAAAAAACAAGGTCAACCCCTAAGCACAGTTGCAAACTTGTGTACCTACAGAATCCAACAGCAGTACCCCAAACAAAAGTTTTTTTCCCCACCACAATAAAGTGATCCTCAGCTGGAAAGACTTTTATGTCTTCTTTATCTCCACTTTGTCATATGGAACTGCAGGCTCAGCTCATCCAGGTGGCCTCTCTCTGACAGAAAAGCACATGCAGTTGAACTACTTAAAAAGTCAGTGGCCCAGAGACACAAGTGAGCAAAGAATAAATACATTTACCTGAAAGTTTATACAAATTTATTCTTACAGTAGTGACAATACACATTTATAATAGCCTTAAAAACTTTTGTAAGAGAGGTATGAAAGAATATAGATGAATACAGAAGGAGATGAGATTATGAGTCAATGCAAGAGCAATTTTTTTGAGATTTTCTTTTGTTCATTTGTTTGTTTTTTCAGACTTTAAGACATTTTAAAGGACTGTAAGTGTCTGTTTACTCTTGATTTCTTACATACATGCAAGCTGTAAAATCTTAAAAAGCTCATTATGGGTTAGGGTTAAGGTTAGGGTTAATATTTTAAACAGACATGATGGCTACAGATGATGCAGACATTAGGTCAAAACATTGACAGTGAAACCTGTAGTAATGAAAGAGAAAGGCAATAACTTGATCTGATATACTAATTTATTTTCAGGAGAACTGATGTCTAAGTATGGTAATGAAAAGGAAGATGATTTGTGTGTCTTTGTGTGAGCTGAGCAGCAGTCATTAAGAAATGTGTCAGTCTATGAATAACCGTGAACACGACACTACAAGACATATGAGAAAGCTGGAGAGAAACTGATTAATAATAATGAATGTCTCTGTTAAAATGTGTTAAGACTTTTCCACTTGTCACTGCACATCATCTTTCACTGCAAGCGACTGACGCACCAGCAATACAAATTGTAACTTCTGTGAATCAAAATGACAAAGGCAGCCACATGAGTGAGTCATGTTAGGCTGAATACCAATTAGCGTTGTGTGCTAGCTTTTATTATCCAAATGCTCATCTGATAATTATTATTTTGATCAGTGAGTTTTCAAGACAACATAAGGCAACATCCGTAGGCGTTTAGAGGCCATACCCACTGCATGAATTATGAATATATAGACAAAACAAATGAAAGTTTTTCTTTTTAATTCCAATTAACTGCTTTATGCAATGTTTGACTATGTTTTTGTGTGCCAGTTTGTTTGATTTATAGTCTGCGGTTTCTTCTCTCCATCTCCTACTTATTTCATTAATTTCTCCAAAAGCTGCGTCCATATAATCATTCTAACTGACTTTGAAGTAGACAGCATTATCCAATGTAATGTCTCAGTAGGTATGGGGAGTATTTGCCCAAGATCATTCTTGTTTGTAATTATCCGGGGGATTAATCTGGTGTTTTCGCCACAGGAGTCTGTTGCTGTAGCATTGGATTTGCCAGCCAAGTCATTAGATACACAGTCAGTGGGCACCAAACACCAGTTGGGTCTCTCCCACTCTTTTCAGCCTAACAGGGGAGCAGGATGAATACTGGCAAGCTTTGCAGTTTATATTTGTGCATATGGTCACATTTGACCTCAGAAAACAATGGTATGTGTTTTGTGTCTGTGTGATGAAGACTCTTATTTAGTGAGAATACTGAAGAGCAGATACATGAAAAAGTAAGTGACAGAAAATGCTGTTTTTTTTCCCCCAGGCAAATACATCAGACACAGCTGGGAGATTTGAAGTACACAATGCTTGATTCACTACATATCAAAGAACAAGTAAATGATGGATTATAGCAAGATGTTCCCCGCATATTTATAGTTGATATTTAGATTTATGATCGCCAGCTAGCCACATGTTTCCTGAGGTAAACGACACACCTCGCTCCATGGCAGACAGGGACGGAGCTGCAGATGCCTGCATGACAAACAAGCGCTGACCCCCTGAGACCCTCATCTCTCCGCGCCTGCTAATTGACTTGTTATTGATCAACTCAAAGACAGTCTGATTTATGGGGAAGAGGACTTGTGGAGACAGCCACCTGGCATGGAGAGGAGTGTTATGAATGTGAGGAGCAGACCCCGCGGGACTGGAGGCTGCAGTTTAGGAGGACATGCAGGAGTTTGCAATGCACCACTGCACTGACATCTTGTACTAGGAGGGAATGTTTTTTCCAACGTGATAAATCCAAAGAACAGCAGTGAGCAGTGTGTGTATATGAGCATGTTGCAGGTGTATGCAATTTACCATAGTCACACAGAAGCCCCTTTTTCTTTCTACACACGCTCAGAGTGGGAATTCAAATCCTGGTGTAAAAATGTATTACTGTATTACAGGTTATGTAAGTGTAGGGAACCTTCTCATTCTAATTTCCCTGCACTTACATAACTGAACAGTGTAAAGTGTGCATATGGAGAGACAATGAGACCAAAATTCAAAAGGAACATACTTTATAACTTGACTACAACCAATTTTAGCATTCAGCTACTTACTAGCTAACATTTTGTTAGCAAAAAATGTAAACTAATGTCTGATACTAACAGTATGATTAGTTTTCAGCCAACCCTAGATTTCAGTAGGCCTTATATAGACTAGGAAATGGCTGAATGCACACCTCTGCATGGTCAGGCTGGAAATCAAAATGCTGTTGTAATATCTTACGACTGGAGTTGTATAAATGTCAGGAACCTGACAATGAGTTTTTAATTAATGAGCAACAGTAAAGACAGTTTATAGTGTAAATATGTAAGGACATTACAGCAAAAGACAGAGAACTACTTACTTGATAACTTGATAGCTACAGTTAGAATAAAGCAAATGATAGCATTCAGCTACTTCCTAGCTAATGTGATGTACAGAAGTAGTCATACAAAACTATATGCTAGTTTAGTATTTCCCCCTTTCCTACAATACTGAGTTTCCCTACCAAACAGTACTATTAGTTTTCAGCTACTCCTAGCTATATAGATAGTCGCTGAATGCTTACGTTGGCTCTTGTCTTACAGTTGCTATTGGGTTTCCAAATATGCAACTTTAACTTAAAATATTTGTTAGATTTTTCTCAAGAATTCACATTGTATCGTCTCTTCTCTTGCAGATCAGTTTTGAAGACAGTGATAATGAAACTACAAGCAATAACCTGGAACACACCAGTGTGACATTACAACATAATTTGAGCATACATCTATCATTCTTGAGCATGAAATGACATGAAAATGGCTTTTGTGTGAAAATGTTCAATGGGCGTTAATAGCAAGAATATGCCACACAAAGAATATGTGTTTGGGAAAAGTGGTGGTAAGAGGATTTGAGTTGGGTAAGCTTTTGTGAGTGTGACCTAGAGACACCAAATAAGACCAAATAAATACAAAGCAGTCTGTCTTATCCATTCTTGAGAAACTTCAAAACCATTACGTCTGGGTCAGTGTGTGTAAAACAAAAAGGGAACGGGAGAAAAGGTGTAAGAGGTGAGAGACAGAGAAAGGGGGATATAGGTGTGATCTTGTGTAAAAGAGTTGCACAGGATAACAGGTTTAGCACAGGGAGGAGAACACAAAAGGGCTTAGGGCTGATTGCAGTCTGTGACAAGAAAAGGGGGGAAGAGATCAAGCCTTCCAGGCAGAACTATGTAAGCCAAAGGTCCAAAAAAAGACAGCTCAAGACTCACAGCAGCTCAAGGAAAAGTGTCAATAGAAGAGATGGGTAGTGAATGAATGAATGCCACATGCAGCTTCGGTGTCTTCCTCATGAGGATAAAATGTCAGCATCATCCACATTTGAATAGACCAACCAAAATTGCGGCATTATATTTCTAAATGTCATGTAGAATGTAGGCATCTTTGAGATTGTATTCAGGGTAAAGAGGGCATTTCACTCTCATATTTCCACTGAATGTTATGCAATATATTGAGCATTCAGTATGCAAATTTTTAATTGCATTTCATAGCACGTTCGACAGACGTCTTCAGCCTCACCCAGCCGATTCGCAGCGAGTCGCCTCCCCACTGTCCACCTCTTCCATCCCTCATCCGGTGTCATGATTCGGAGGATTAATACTCAAAGAGGTGGACTTTAATCCAGAGCTATTCGTCAAAGCTACCTGCCAGAATGAACCTCTTACCCCACTGCTCAAATCCCTCATCATCCATCTCCCCATGTCTTTTCTTCTCACTCTTGATTCCCCTCTCCTCTCACCCTCACCTCTGCTTTTGTTAATAATCAATTATGTGATTATTCCAATGAGGTGATTAATTACTGGCTCTTCCTACCTCTGTAATGTGCCTATAATCACACAGTGACAGCCAGGGGACAGCTGGGCTGAGAGATGCCGTCTCAAGGCCTCATGTGACCCCATATGGCTTGGCTGCGTTTGTTGTCAGCTCATCCTGACTGATGGAGCTTTAACAGAGAGCAGAGACACACCACAACATCCCCACAAGCTACTGACAGCCTGACACCATAATATCTGCCATGTCCAGTTATCCAAATATTCATTTTATTGGATAGAATAGTCTCTGGGCTGCATTAATTTGTTCCAAGCCTTGTTTTATAACTTTCCCTGAGGCACTGCAGAGTTATTTTGATTTTGGACCGGTTCCATTCTTCTTCTCTGTTGAGTTGAACAATATGAAGAACAAGTTAAGCTATACGGCAACTTTGAGTGTCCTTTTTGAACCTCTCCTCTTCTTTTTTTAAACAAATCCCATTACAATAACAAGATGGGCCACAGAGAGGCCAATAACATGCTGAGATTGCAGTGAATACGCAGTGTGATAGTCCTGAAGTTAACAGTGAATCCCTCTGAAAAAGTGAGACCTGCATCGGAACAGACAATCCAGATGGATGTTGATCCACTCGCAGTAAAGCAAATGAAATTAAACCCTGAGACGGATTCAGGAGAACTAGAGTAGAGTGGGGGAATCAAGACCGGTGTCTTTAATCAAACTAACAATGCTCTTTAATTCTATGTTAATTAAATGTAGATTTCCCTGATTGCACAACAGTCCCTTCAGTGCCAGGAGACCTCCAGTCGCACACACATCCACTCACTGGATTTGTCTTGTGTTTAACCACGTATCAGTCCTCTTTTCCCCAAACTGTCTGGTGCAGGTTTACACAGAAGGTCTGTCAGCTGAGGGATAGCATTTAGCAAACAACTCCTCAAGATTTCAAACGTTCATTATCCTTGAGGGGGAGGATATCTTGGCAAGTTGTGAAACACCTAAATAAGTGCGTTATTCGTACAGTTTGAGAGTTGTAGAGAATCCTGAGTGGTAATAAATTTCATGCCATTTGTCTCCTGACTGGTCAGTCTGCCTCTTTCCCTTCCTTACTTACTTCCTCAGCCTCCCTCCGTCAATGTAATGAGCAAATCATGGCCCCTAGGGAGAGATGTAGAGAGAAAGATTGGTCCCATTATGTGTCGAGGGGTGTGAAAAGAGCAGCGCTGTTGTCTGTCAACTCTAACCCCCAGCTGTCCCTGGTCTTAACTTCCCACCAAACACAAAGAGCTCTTTTCCCACACGTAGATCTGCTTATTATTTCCCTGTCTTTTAACTACAAAGTCCATTATAGGAAATGCCAGGACAGCCATGCCCTTTTCTGCACTAGCTCTGCCAGAGCTCAGACAAGGGAACAATGGACACAGTAACACACAGTGATTCAAGGCTGATTTGGAGTGACTGGTCTTAAGCCCAACTTACAGAGTACAGTAATTATAGGAGGGTAAGGGATGGGCTGTTAGGGGATGCTGTGGATAGGAGGAGGTGGTGGTGGGGGTCTGGAGTTGGGGGGTTGTTGTCATTTGGCAGCCAGTCCAGTTGGAGAGAGAAATTACTATTGGAGCCAGAGCCTTGGTGGTGGAGCATTTATCAACCAGTCATCGCAATGATTCACACGATCCAGTGGGGAGCCGTTATTTTACCACCCCAGTCTCTCACGGCAACCTGCTGGTGGCAAAGATGATGATAGCAGTGAGCTTTATGGGCGCAGGAGCAGACATATATAGTAATTTTTAAAGGACATTAGTTTAGAAAGTCCCATCTCCCTCAGAATTCATATGCAGTCTTTAGATTATACTACATTGAGGGTCATGTGAATTCACAGCACAGAATACAGAGGTACAAGATGAAGGGAGTGGCAAACGTGAGTACTGTTGTAATTTCCAGTTCTGTTTTTTCCACCCAGTGACTGATTATGCTTCCTATACCTGAATATCAGCACATACTGACTACCACTCTAATAATAGTGTGATAAGAAAATTAAATAGGTACACATATAGGTATTTATAGAGGTTTAAATTATAGCCTTATTATATGACTGTTTTTATTGTTGTATGGCTCATAATCAATGTTAATGTGGACCCCTGTGTTCTGAAATTATAACAACTTACAGTTTAAGTGATTCAGTTTGGCTGTCTACAGAATATAACTTTATTGTGTTATGAAAGTTGAACAATTGGTTTATTTCACCTATATAAATTAGGTTTAGCATACTATTTGTTTAACTAATCTGCTGAAATGTTTCTTTTTCAGTTGAAGCACTGATTTATGTGTAAAAAGAATACAAAGGACTTGTGTGTCTCTCCATCACAGCCAGATGGAAGTTACGTATGGGTCCTTGAATCATAGTCAATTGACAAAAATATGCACATTAGCCTAAAAACAGGGATTGAGTACATACCGACTGAACTTATCCAGCTCTTCCCTAATATAAGTTTAAACTTCTCTACTGTCTCTATGTTTGTTGTGGGCCCTTATCTTGGAGTTTAGTAGACTGCACTGGCAATGGTTAACATAACTGGGTCTGGTTATGTTAGCTTATTTACAGAAGAATGCTCCACTGCACTTTTGTTGTGTGTACCTTGTGTGGACAACCACAACACTTAATCAATAAAACAGGTAAGCTAATGAAAAGCTATTTGATTAAGAAAACGGAATCCCTGCTGCCAAGCTATAAGAAATTAAATTAAACCACTAGCAGCTTTTTAGCACTGTTGCTGCCCAACAAAGGTGTTTCAACTGTTTTTGTTATAATCACATTAAAATAGGAAAAATAGTCTCTTCATTTGTGTTTGTTTTGCTAGCTAATGGTGGAAGTTGCTGTTCTAATTTGTTGCTCTATAAGAGCAGTTTTTGTTAGCAGTTATATGTTTTATTGTTGACTGGCTGACTGGTATTCTTGCTGATACCCCACATTGAATTTTTTGGCCATACTGTAGGCATTTCCAATACTGGTATCTGTACCAGAATAACTGGCACTGAATACATAAAGATCACAAATGAATGAGCCATCTTCCTGCTAGGGGAGTGCTTTGGGTCCTGGAAGAGCCGAAGGCATTGATACGGTTTTGAATTTGCTGTTCAGCCTGTACAAGCAAATGCAACAGTCTCTGCATAGGCAAATACATCCCTGACTGAATAGGGAATAAGGGATATAGTCAAGGGAAGCATGTGATGGCCTTCTCATAATAACAGTGATAAAAATGCTATTCTTCTATGCATACTCCTCTCTCTCCGTCTACCAACTTGCCTCTTTATGCTCCCGAGGGATGCAGATCTTTCTAATATACACAGGTTTTCATGCCTTCCCTTTTTGTGAAAGACCTGCAAAACACAGAGAGACAGTGAAAGGGAGAGGTAGAGAGATGGGGACTGTTTATTCAGTCAGATGGTCTAACGTGTGGGGAATAGATTTGTGCTGAAGAGGAAGCTGTCTGCACAGTGGCAGTGGGCATGAGAGTGAGTGAGTGAGTGAGTGAGTGAGTGAGTGAGTGAGTGAGTGAGTAAGTGAATGATGTGGCTGAAATCACTCCCTGGTTCACTCATTCACTTTATCCTCAGGTGAGCATTTAACTGAGATTTTAGAAACTGAATCCGCATCCTCACCAACAGCTGTACAATCTTGTAAAGCAGAAACATTGCATTGTGCTATATTTAGAAAAAAAGCTAAAAAAGCAACAGCTCTGTGGGGCCAGACTCTGGGAGAATATTAGCTAAGTCTCAGAGAAACTGACCTGAAATAGTGCTAATAGTGCTTAAGTTGAGTCTCAGGTTATTCTACTCTAACCTTTTCCCTTGCCTGTGTGGGTGTGGCTAATCACAGCTTGATTGACACCTTCTAACAAGTTACAATCAGTGTATTGTAGCCCTAGTTAGAGGTCTCTGAGTCCAAATCAGAGGGAAAGTGAAAAGAACAAATGTACAGTATTTATTTCAGTTAGTCACTAATTAGTTTGTCACAAAATGCTTTACTATCCCGGTAAAAGTTAGCAGTTAGCATACACATGTAATGCTTAAATGTCCCTATTTGTTCCAAAAAACAAGAATTCAGGGGCAAATGTTAGCTGTGTAGGATTTAGTAACTAAGATCCCTGTTGCAACCTCAACACCTCCTGCCAAAAGCTATCATTAATGGCCCACATTAAACTATCACAGCCAAATATACAGCTGTTTGCTAAACACCTAATAGCAGCAATTAATAGTTGGCCACAACGGTTAACAAAGCTAGTGCTGGCAGAGTTCTCTTACACTGGTTGTAATCAGTTGAAAGCTGCTGTGTGACTGTCCTTAGGATTAGATTTGGAATTTATCACATCGTTTTCACAATAGATATCCGATCAAACCAAATCAAATCAAATCAAATCTAAAAATAGATAGAATCTTCAAAACTTCAATCATCATATCTCAAATATGGATTGGACCGACCATGTTGTACCTTTCAGAGTCTTGTTATCATATACATAAAACTTTTGAATACGTTGCTGGAAGGCTTTTGTGGATTTTGTGTTTCAAGTGACCTTCCTGTAGCTAATGCTAACTTTAGCATGTCAAATGCTCACATTGTTACGGCTGTATGTTTTGTTCTGTGTCCTTCCCCCTCTGTCACCTTCTCTGCAGGAGCTTCCTGATTGAGGCAATGAAGCAATGAGCTTCACCTGGCTGTGGGCCTTTAAACGACCAGAGCTGCCTGCAGTCAAGGGGAGGCAGTTGCGTTGGGGACTGCTGTCCGGCTGCCTCTCCTCCAGGGGATTTGTGTGTGTTTTTGTTGTGTCCTGTTAGAATATAGTTTATCTTTGTTGAATTGATTAACCCTTTTTGTGGTTTTCTATTAAATCCCTTTTGTTACATTTTAAAAGGTGTTTTTGTGGTTTCTATGGTTCATATGTTGGATCATTTTTAGCCCCATAGGGTCGGGGCATAACAAATGGGGGCTCGTCCAGGATAGAACAACCGTGAGGTGGGTCATTTTTAATGTTGTGACCATTTAGCTTGAGTTTTTTGGTAGCCTCATGTTTTTGTTAGTACATTATTAGTTTTTGCTGTTTGCTTTGTTTGATTTGAAACTATGGATTTGAATTATGGTGCTAGAACAATAATATAACCATGGATGTCTTGTCAAAACTTAGGAAACATAAGAAACTAACTTGATGAGTATATGTTTGATGGATCTTACAGTTATTAAAATAAACAACTAAAAGATGTTAGTATTCCTTGGAGGACATGTTTGTCATGGGAAAAGTAACGTGCATGCTGGGAAAATTAAAATATTTCTCTTTATTTTTAGCTCATCCAGCAAACTTCTGCATTAAGAATTCAATAAAGTCAATTTAGACAAAGAATAATACATTTTTGGACATAGACTATATGAGTGAGTAAGTTAGTGCTTTTGTCTCTCATCTTTCTCACACATCTAATCTTAGCTTTTTCAGATAAGTCATCCATTGCAAGTTATTTTCCCAAGCAGCCTGCAATTATGTCTCAGCATCCCTCAGTTGTGCTTTCCTTCATACTCCTACTTTTTCACTTTCTTGTGCCATTCTCTGTCATTATAAAAACGGTGTGTGTGACTCCACTTGCAGAGCATAGCCCATTATCGTAAATAGGCCAATAAGTAACTTCACACAACGTGTCTCCACAGCAAGCGCACTCTATATGCAAAGCAGAGGCACACTGTTCGAGAAACTGGTGCCAAGTGATTATATTTGTAATTTAATTTCCTTGGTCACGCAGAGATAAGAGAAGGGAGCGGCTACAGTTGGCCAGGGATGAATAGAGGTATGAGAATGGGACTACAGCTTCATTGTTTGGACTGAGATGTCCGAGACGACAACACTTACGAACAAGGGTACGGGAGTGTAGATATGATACAAACACAGGGTAGGAAAGTGTAAACTCAAAGGCACAGACACAACGTGAGAACAGACGAAGAGATTACTACAGTGTAAGAACACCTGCACTCGCAAATCGAATGGATGGAAATAAAAGCAGGAGAATCGAGAAACTCTTTTTCCCTGATGCAAGCTCTGCCACACTCCTCTCTGTCAGCACTCAGCTCCTCTGAACAAATGTAATCAGCAGGGTGGTCTGGGTGGGATGTCAGTCTCAAAGAGCAATGGCTCATTGCAGATTCTACAGGCGAGATGAACTCAGTTCCTGCACGAAAAGACGACTGAAGGACATAAGGTTTTCTCTCTCTGTCTCCCTCTCTCTGTCTGCTTTTTACTGACACTGTAGCACTGCAGACATCAAATTCCCCGACTTTTTCCATTTTCAAAGAGTGTCCACTTACACTGATGACAATGCAGTGAAAGGGGCACATGTGGTCAAGCTCTGATTTTGACTACATCAGAACATTCAGTCCCTCAGAGAAAGCAGGGGGGAAAGGAAAGGTACAAGGTTCGTCACTATCTGACACCTCACATTGCTGTAAAGGATTCAGGGACAGTGAGAAACTATTGTGTGACATCTCAAATCCTCTCTCCCCCCTTTGTCCCCCCCCCCCCTTTGTTCTCTCCGCCTCTCATCTTTATGTCTGTTTTTCCCCCTGCTGTCTTGTCTTTCTGTGTATTTCCTCAGTGTTTTCACTTTGAACCCGACAGCATTAACCTGTCAGAAAGTTACAAATGTTCTGAGTGAATTATGTAAACCACGAAGAAATAAAACTGCAAAAAAAAAGATGGAGTTCTTGCTTTATTTCATAATTCATCACGCTCAAAGATCCAGCCAAATAAAAACTTGACTTATTAAGTAGTCCGACACATTCTGGCTGAAAATCCTCTGAAATATGCTTGAGAATATTAATCACACTTTGTCTACCTTGCAAACAAAAACCAAACACACACAGAGACACACACAGACGCATACATGCACAGATTTTTTTTCTGTGGTTGCATTACTCATCAAATGAGAGCACTGTCTCACACATTTCACTGATTTCATTGCAAGAGGCAGGGCAATAGATGTTACACCAGCGCCACCAAAAGGCAAAAGAGAAAACAACAGGTTTCTTTTTGCTCTTTTTCTTTCCCTCTAAAATACAAATTTACAGCGCTGAAAATCAGATTAAGGATGCTTCTTCTTGGCAGGCAGTAAGTTTATTTATTTATCTCACTGAACACAACCACAGACCCACACGAGAGAAGAGAAACACACACTTTCTACTGGGGGGAAGGCACACGGGCAGTGTAATTAGTAGGACATGGCTATATAATTGGTCTCTAATTGATATGAAGAACAGCGGTTCGAGCCAGGTTGTGTTCTATACATGCTGCCGGCCCCAGGCAAGAAACGCTGGCGGCCCGCTAAATCTTTGTGCCATCTCCTGATTGATGTCTCTGTAGCGAATGCCCTTCAATAATCAGTACCTGCAATCTCTCTATCAGGCCACCTGTCTATCTGTGTATAACATCTTCCACCATTCATCCGTCATTTCTTCCTTTGTGCCGAAACGTCTTTGTATCTTTTTCTCTCCATCTCCACATTGATTCAGCCTGTCTTTCTCTGAAGGCATTCTCAACCTTTGCCATGTTCCTCCCAGGAAGGGGAATGAGCAGTGTCTGTGGTGGTGGGATATGAAATATGGAAGGTTTGTCTATGAGACATAGCATGCTTTTAATGGCTCTGACAGCCTCTACTGGGGAGAATAAAGTGACTTTAGATTAAATGGAAATCAAATTTAAAAGGGTTTTTATTAACAAAAGAAAGTGGGTCACCTGCTTTCACAATTATGCAAATTAGCTTTGAAGAGGATTCTCGAAAAATCTAGAACCGAACTTAACAAGAGTCACTGCTGAAAGGCACAGCTGGACACAAGAGGTCAGCAGACAGAGAGCTGGATGAATTTGAAGTTTTGAAAAGGGGCACTTTTTTAGAACAATACCACTCATGGATCGTGTGCTGATGCAAGACGACCTTCAAGGACATTCCCCTCATTTACACAGCAATTAAGCACTACCCTGTTGGTAAATTGAAAAAGAGACAAAAATCCTCTGTGGATTTAATAACAAACTCATTACCAGGGCCCAACAGGGCGGAACTGCCTTTTAATTAGAGCAACACCTGATTAACGCCCAATTAACAGAGCCGGAGCCACTTAATTCTCCCCCACTTTGGCAGGTTGCGAGCATAAACATAAGCAGCCCAGCGTCAGAGTGCTTCCTCTCCTCCTGGGAATGTGTGAGCGAAAAGTAAATAACGACTTCGGAGGCAGTTTGTTGTTTGGTGGTCCAAAACCATGCAGAGCTGGGAAAAGTAGGCTAGAAATACATTAGGTGAGTGTGTTTTTTTAAAGGAAGACAGGCTGGCACAGGATTAGAAACTCCTAGTGGGCTGATGCAGGGCAACTGTCCAAGCAGTGAACCATCAGGACATGCTACAGAACATGAGCTCTCGTCTTTCCACTGTTTATTCTAGCATTGCCTTTAAGACATAATGCGGTTAAGACAGACATAATGCTCAGCGTGTAAACTTTTATTTGTTTGCCTGAGAGACAGACACAAGGATGTTTGAGGATGTAAACTTTTATTTAGACATTTGAGGGCTTTAACACAAATAGTACACTTAAACTTAGCTTAGTTACAGTGCATGCAGTATATTCTGGTACTCATTGAGTGCTCTTTTGACATGCAGAAAAAAGAGTAATGTATAGTGAACAGGTTGTTATGGCAGAGTGAAACCTTTTCCACTACTGGTGAAGTAAATCAGCACAGCATCCGTCACTGTCAGTCTGTTATGTGTTTTTTTTTTCTCCATTTGTCAGTCATTAAACAGCTGTATATCATACAGTCTCCTATTACGTGTTTATTTCACGCGCCATCCTCAATTAGGTACATGTTTCTGTTCTGGCCTTCTCTCTGTGTGCTGGTATGATTACAGTTAATCTCCCAGAGGATGCAACTAAAGCGAAATCCCTAGCAATGGCCTGTTCTTCACAGCAACAGCCTGCTATCAGGAAGTAGCACACAGTTGCTTTGAAGTATTGCTATATGTGATAAGCAATCAGTCAAGATCTTTACAGAGCTGTGTAATAAGTAGTATTTGTCAATAGTATACCTCATGTAGTAAAACCTTGAGTCCACTTTCAACAAAGGGAATATACATTTGAAAACAATCTTTTTCTACTTGTTACAAACCATCAAATGTGTCATATATTCATCAACATGATGCTAACTGTATCAACTACATTGTAGCAGACTTTATCTGCACATCCCTTTGTCAGAATCAAGTGTTTTTTTCAGTATTATTGATCCTTAGTGTTCTTTGTTTATTATTCAGTCCAAACTAAGGACAAAGTTTAGCTTGACCAGCCTGATCAGCTGTTCAAAAAGCCTTCACTCCCACTGACTTCAGGGTTTTGGATCCTCACTCCCCAAGCCGACATTAAAGTTGATCAATTCTTAGTCTGGTCAAACAGATCTATAACTCAGCAGGCAGTTTCTCATGGAGTCTGTGTGCGTTAATGTGCAGCTTAGACATTTCCATTTCTTTTCTCTTTCATGTCCATTTCAGCCTTCAGGTAAACCTCTCTGCGGTCATGCTGCTTATGCTGTTACCACGGTGATAACCATCGCTGAAAGAGAGTTTGGCAGCCTTAAGTTGAGAAGAAATCCGCCATGACTCCACAGCTTTTTCTAAGTCTGGCAGGATGTCTGGAACGACAGCTTGTTCTGCTATAAAGACTATCATCTCCACAATCAACAGCAGGACCCATCCAAAAGCCCCCAGCCAATAGGATGAGCCAAGGCAGGAGATGTCCTGATGGATTTCTTCTCTGTGATGATAAGTGAAGATAGACCAGCTTAGGAGGAAAAAGAAACCTGTAGATAGAAGAGGGAAAAGAGTCAACTCAAGTATCATTGTGAAGAAAAGGAAAAAAAAGTCATTTGGGTCAATTATTTTGTGCCTGAAGCTTTAGAAAAGAGTTTGAATGATAATGAATTGCAATCCCAAGGTAAAAGTCTCTTTAAAAAGTGCTGCTGTGCAGGGTATGTAAATGAGCCGTATATAAAAGCTTTTCAAGAGGGCTGGGCTTGACATGAACTGCACGTACCAAAAGGCTGTTTGGAGGTTAATTGAGAATGGGACTACCTTTTAATACTTAATACAGATTCTTTCATTATTCTAAAACTCCCCAAAACCCTTTCTTTTTAAATTAACAAGCTGTAACACAAAAAAAGTGGCATGAGGCTGAGTCCATGGAGGGTTTTACATATTTTGAGCAGTGCAGTGGTGTTACCTGTGGAGACCATGGTGAGCAACAGCAATGTGCTGGGATAAAGTGCCTGTCCTGCCATGAGGAGAGAGCGAGTATTGGAGTAGGAGCGCACTGTCTCAGATGTCCAGCAGAGGGCGAACACCAAACACAAAGCAGCAGTGCTCACAGCCATCAGGGAGGCAAGAACTCCAAATACTCTCTCTGCTTCTAGGGCTGGGAGACACAAAATCACACATGTTCACATTACTCAAAGGAATTGACCAGAATGATTGATATCTGTTTTAAAATGTCATAGTTTTACTGGTAAGAGTCACAATGAGAAAATGAAACTTGGTGAGTTCATGACATATTGCCCTCAATTTCCCCTGCCTACACCTGAAACCACCATGGTAAAATCAAAAGTTCAGGTACTTTTTAGGTAGTTTCGGTGGGGTTTATCTGATTAATGTCACACCACATTTGACATACTGCATGCCAGTTATAAATAACACACTGAAATACACCAAACACTCTCAGGGGGACATGTTTTTATGAAAACTTACCAGGAACTGAACAACCCATGTGGGCAAACACCATCATATCAGTTTTCAATAGAGATCAGTAAGGGATGTATTTTTTGTTTACAATAAATACGAAAATATTGAGGTAATATCCACTGTATTTTAAGTTTAGAGCAAATGCTTAAACACTAGTAACCTTTTTCGTGGATCATTTCAGCACTGACCCTCGAAAACACGCATTGAACTCTTTTTTTGTGGAGAAAAATGAGTAAACCAGAGTGATGTGAAACATAAATATGCTCCAATGGCATGCACGCTTAACAATATAGCTGTCATCGTTTAAATCCTAACTTTTGTTTAAACTTTTATGCAGTAAAATAAAACTGAAAATAAATGTTTTTTTCATTCCATAATGGTGCATATGAACACAAACTGCAGCAGCATTTTTGGAAATATTCAGGATGTATTCATTATTGTTAGTTATTCTGTTTAGCTTGTTTAGTGAAAGCTAAACAAACTAGCAGGTAAGCACAAAACACAGTTAGCTGGATATTATAGTAGCTAGTGTTGCTAATCTTGCTAAAGTGTTTCTTTTTTTATTCAACTTAACTTCATGAAGATTCTATGTGCCTCTCTACTGGACTTATCTGTTGACCTTACATGGGTGATACTCCCCCTTAGCATGAGGGACAATTTTAACTGATAGCTAACATAATTTAAACTTCAATTTTTCATGTTCCTCTGAACTTATTTATGTTCCAGTTCATGTGTATGTTATTCTTGTACACTTGTTTTTCTGGTTCTCTTTTTTAAATTAGTTTTTTTCCATCAAATATATTTTGTTTGTAAGCTTTTGAAAACAACTTAGAATTCAACTGCCTTAACAATGTTTTGGGGAGTGCAATAACTTAAAGCTTGTGTTGTCAGATGACTTTTTAGATTCCTTTCTTAAGTGAGTTTCCTTGTAAGAATGTGAAAATCAAAGGTTGTCACACAAGTTGTCAAAGGGGCCTAATTGTTGAAGGTTTAAGCTGACCAAGAATTCAGCTCATCTGCCTTCAGCAATGTGTGAAAGCTTCAGCAGATACAAAGAATGCACTTCTCAGGTACAGGCACAAGCCTTAACTTGTTTACTTCTGCTGAGAAGTTCCTCTTTAACACAGTGTATTTCCAAATGTTCTTCCTGGTGTTGATTCCCTCCAAAGACTAAGAGATGTAGGCTAAAAAAACAGTCTCCCTCAGGCTACCCTGGCAGAAATAGCGCCTTACATAAACACAACCTACAGTAACGTGTGTGCCTCATTATACTCGCTTCCTAGCTCACACAATTAATCATAAATTTTTGATGAATTTCAGTCTAACCTTTTACCCAAACCTCAGTGACAGCAGAAGACAGAAGACTTATGTGTTGACTGTAAACAAATGCCAGAGGATCATACAGATCATCACTCACCATTGAAGACTGTGCCATCTTTACGAATTATCTGGTCACTAGTGTTATTCCATGTCGTCCAGAGTCCCTTATTATTCAGCCAGAAAGGTGTCCAGGCTGCATAGCACACACACAGGCAACCTGCCAACCCCACAGAGCAGTGAGCCAACCTGAAGCGACTGATGGAGTCTCCCAGCTCCAGAAACTTCATGTTTGTGTACCACCTGAGAGAGAACAGGGTCATCAGGAAAGACAGATGGGGGAGAATTGTAATTAAGTCTTATTAAGTTTAAATCATAAGTAAATTCAGTCTAAATCAAAGGTTATTTATCTCATATACATCCTCTTAAAACATATATTTTAATGCAATCTTACCTTTGTTGTTGTAGAGGTCTCAGGAACAAGAGGTCTCAGGAACAAACCTGCTTGGTTAGTCTGTACAGGACAACTACCTGTTACTGCAGGAACTACTTTACTGCTGTACAAATAGTGTGAACTGTCTGACGCATTGGTACTCCTACAACTCATGACCACAAGCCCTCACTCGCAGGTCAAACCCTTCAGTGTTACTCCTCCTCTGATGCAATGGAAACTCCCCCAGCCAGCGGCTAAATTTCCCCGTGAATTCTCCACTGTGGCCCACCAGCTCACTGTCGAGAAAGTGAAAGCAACAACGACCACTCTGTCTCAGGAAGCAGAAAAGTGAGTGTGTCAAATTTAAATAATGAAAAAAGGAAAGAAAGAACTAGGATTGAATAACAGTTAAATGAGCTTTTATATGAGAAATGCTTGTGAAGAAACTGTAGGCATGTGATTTTTTAGGTGGGTTGTCAGCGGGTCTCTATTTTCAGGAAATCCCACTGACATTAGATATACAGCGAGGCAGTGTGCTGTGGTTGTTGATGGTTCAATCTCTGTTTTTGTTCCTCTTCATCACCTCCCCTTCACTTTCCTTTGCTGCAATGGAACGTCGCTTACAGCCCACCCACAAAAAAAATTACTGTTTTTTTGTGTACACCACACTTAAAGAATGCATACAGCAAGACAAGATAATATAATGTAAGATAAGAGAAGGTAGTGTAAGAGAAGATATGGAAGGAATCAAATAGAATTGGAAAATGTTTCCTCAATTTGGTTTAAGGGAAAGTAAAGACATCTCTGTAAAGACACAATGTAAGTCAAATGAAGAAATCATAATCCATGGCTTTATTCACAGATTCTGTTCTTTACAGAAATGACAGCACATTATGATAAAATAAAGTGTATATGATCAAATAATAAAGATTTACACTTTAGATTGAACACTTCAAATATATAAGACTAGACAGTTAGAAATCCTTTGTTATTTTTATTTGGCATTGACTTAAAATATGAGATAATAAACATGTATCTTTTAGGCCTAGATTACAATAGCAGAGAAGTCTCATAAAGCACATTTTAATAAGGCCTCTAGATTCATTTTCCTGTTCTTCCAGCCTTGCATTTTTCACATTACTCATCTTTTTCTCATTCCCTGGTGCTCATCTATTGTTTCCTCCTCCCTCAGAAACAGGTATCAGATCTGACCCTGTGTCAGTTGTTTGTATCAAGTCCTTCACAATAAATGGGGGGAATGCTGTGTGTTGAAGTGCTGCCTCTTCAAATCTGGCAGCTTGATTCCTGCCTTTGTAAGCTTACTTCCTGGCTCTTTGCAGCAGAGCCTTGAATACATCAAGAATCTCCGGGTCCTCTCCGGCAGACAGCTCCGGAGTGTTTTTCTCCAGCCAATCAGAGGAGCGGATCTGGTGCCTGAGAGTACCAATCAGAGAGTCCAGACCCTCTTCAGGATTTGATGCTTGGCCATCCAACAACACAAGCTCCTCGGTGGCCAGAGAGGCTGTGTCAGGAACAGGACTGTCTTTCTCCTGCAGCTGGTAGGATGACTTGCTCTGGGGTGATGATTTCGATTCGACAATTGCTGCATTGTCTAAATCTGCACTGTCCTCTTTTACGGATTTGATGCTCTCCTTACTGGCATCTTTGACACAGTTTAAACCAAAGCTGCTGCTTTTCTCTCCAATTTCTTGCAAAGCCTCTTTAAATCGCTTCAGGCCTGAAATCACACAAAACATGTACGGAGCAAGTCAAAAACTATTATCCAGTCAATAAAGAGATCAAGACACAGATTAAGAGATGTGCAGAAATTACTCTTGTCCTTGACTAAACACATGTAGAAAAAATAAAAACCACACAGGGTTTTGTTTAAGATAGAGAGTGACAATAAGAGGAAACAGCATATCAGAAGAAAAAAAAATGTCAGAAATTTTTTAAAAAACACATTATCTTATTGACAAATGATTCAAAAGCTCCACAAAACTACAAAACTGTAGTGAACCAGTGTGCAGTTGTGTATTTTACAAACGCACTGACCAAGCTGCAGGTGGTGCATTTTCTCTGCAAAGATGATACGGAACCAGCCAGGTGTGGAGCAGCAGAAGGCCTGGCCACAGCTCACAACCAGTTTGTGATCAAGGAGGTGCCTCCACAGGGACAACTCCTCCTTGAATGACGCTTCTCTGAGGTACTATGGAAACGTAGAAACAGAAGTGACACGTTAAGTCTATAGGAATCCCATTTAGACAAAAAAAACAAAACAGGGCAGCATTAAAATATCAGCAAATACTTTTCTTAAGAAAATACCTTTCTTAAGTCGACCCAGATGAACAGTGCAGCAGGCCAGTCCAGGTAGGGGATGCCCAAACTTTGCAGCTCATCCTTCACATAACTGTGAGCAGCTTTTAGTCTGCATCTGTTCTCAGGCAAAAATTCCTTGTTGACCCAATCTAGGACATGGCAGTGATAGGTAACAAAGGGTAAAAGTAGGTTGAATGTAAAAAGCTGTTTGGCAACATGATATAAAGCCCACACTGTGCTCCAGTTACATCGATTGAGACATAAAACAGGGATGTTATCTCATATGAATGATAAGAGAACAACTCTGTTTTCACTCATGGTTAGTGGTTGGGTGAAGCCATTTATTTTCAAACAACTTTGTTTACTCTGTTAACATCACGACAACAGAGTATACCCAAGAAATCATAGATTCTGCCAGGGTATGTAAACTTATAAGCACAAATGTATATCCTTAAAGCTCCTGTGAGGAACTTTGTGTCAATTTTGGTGCTCCCTGTGGACAAAGGGATATCTCTTTGCTGATCTAGTCTTGGAAATGTATATGTCGTGTTTTCTGACAAATATCACTTCCCGCTGAGAAATATATCCCCTTCTGTGAATATTTGCTGTGGAAAAACGAATAAAAGGCTGTTTCTTCAGCGTGCTATCAGTTGCCTGTTCTGACACCTACCCCGCCGCAGCTGTTACAGGCAATAAAAATGTATAATACGGAAGTTGTTAATCTAAGTCTTGTTGGCTTTTGTAGGTCCTAAAGAGGCATCAGTGTTACTTTCACTCTGTTCATAACCAGCTAAAAACTTCTCACAGGAGCTTTAAATGATAAATAATCTTGCATCTAAAATGACAGCATTCAGAAATTCTAATTCAACCGAGAAAATAGCTTGTTTGGTGGATTAATATGATTTTTTATAATATAATTCGCCACTTTACAGAGTTTTTTGCTACCTCTCTGTGTAACTGCAAATCCTTCTGTTGATGGGATTGATGAACTTTTGTTATCAATTAATTTATTATACCTCAACCTCCAGACACTGAACTTTGGAACAACCTGACACTAGAATTTATTGTGGCGGACATATATTTCTATTTACTCTTCTGATGAATTTGACTGAGGTTTGATGTTAGCCCAATAACTTTGTGTTTAAAAAAGTACATCTAAAGCTTTGATCCATACCTCTGTCCCGCAACAGTTGTGCCACCTGGTGCTGTGTGATTCCAGAGACACTGTGAAACAAACCCAGCCTGGCTATAGCCTCCACCAGGTCACTGTTCTCAGTATACAGCGTGCCCACTCTGATTCCTGACATTGCAAAGTCCTGGAAAAGACAGAGTCATTTGAAATATCTGTGAGCAAGAAGAAAAATCAATCACTTCAGAAAGGTGAGATTGAACTGTACTGTAAACTGGAATATTTAAAAAAAAAAGCCTCTCAGTCACACCACATACCTTGCTCATCCCCCACATTACATGTGTCCTCTGTGGGTCAGGCAAACTGAAAGAAGAGCACATTATTGATCACATCTAGTGATCTCACAAGAGGTGAGATACTGTCTTAAGCCACAACTGCTGTGATTAACAATACTGAGGTGTGGTTAATGCAATACCTGTCTAGACTGAGGACACTTTGAAAGGTGACAGATTCATCAAAGATCGTCAGCATGTACAGTTCATCTACGATGGCGTGGAGCTCATTCCTACAGCAGGAAATGAAGGAAGAGGAAGATGAGATAGATACAGTGCAGAATTGAAAAAACCTGTATTGTTAATGAATGTGTATTGCAAAAAAAAAAAAATCATCTCAAATGCAAAACTGTTTCTCCAGCATCCTAACTGAGTGAATAAAAACTGTGTTTTATGGTTACAGCAGCTCAGTGCCTGCAAGACTCTGCAGGAGGAATAACTCCGGCTAGAGCATTTACAGAGTCTCCTTGGCACATGACTGCAATTCACAATATGCTTATAGTTAAGAGAGGTGATAAAAGACCATCAAGAAGAATTCCACATGAGGCAGAGCTCCTGTCCATAAAAGAAAAGACCTCACACTAACAATGTGTGCAGAGAATAGGCAATGTGTGCAAAGGAGCCACAGAGCTACAAGTAATCCAGTAGTGTTACAGCATTAGACCTCCTGTGTGTGATAACTGTGGGGTAAACATACTTTTTGGCAAACTCCAAGAAAGCAATCATCTCCTTGAGGGTGTAGATCTCAGCCAGAGGGTTGTGGGGGTTCATCAGTATAATAGCTCGGATGTTCGTTCCCTGATAAAGACAAACAAGCTCTTAGTGCATACAAACTGAGCCACTGCATCTTCATAGTCTTGATAACTGACGAAGAGAAAAAAAGTCTGGGTAAAGAATCAATAAGATAAATAGAGCAACCGAGGCATTTATCCGATTGAAGAACTTTACCAGGGCATGTTTCAAGTGGTTTTGCCTCTTTATATCTTATTTAAGGCGAGTGCTTGAAAAAGAAAGACATTCATGAATTACCTCTCGCTTAGCCTTTTTCAGACCGTCTTCTAGTTTTTCTACAGTGAGGTGGAAGGGTCGACCATCTTTGCCATCAGGCTGTATGCGAATAAGAGACACAGAAAAAAATACACCAATGTAGATGACTGCTTGAGGACACATGACACAGTTCAGGTGAATGACATCGCAGGTTAAAAATGACTGTAAACAATAAGTAAGGCACAATAAGAATGAGTTTGAAAGCATGTGCAAAGTACACTAGGCTCTGTGTTCTTACCTCACAGTCAAGAGGGACATAGAAGAGTTTCACACCACTGTACAATAGTACGTCATCAGTGATAGAACCGTAAAAGGGAGTAGCTATGAGAATGGCATCTGTAACAGTGAAAAACAAAATGTAGACATAGAGATTCATGCATTGTCTCCAGGCAAATTCCTTATTTGCACAAGCTCATATATACAACATACATGCATAAACAGTTTATGTTTTTTTCACTGCATATTGTCCATAAGGCTTGGACAGATCTTACTCCTTTGGAATTACAAGCTTTTCTCATAGTCCTAATATCTCTGTTCAAACACTATCCTTAATGCCAGGAACCTCTGACTCAGAATGCTCACCTTTTCTATTTCAGCATAACCCTGATTTATTTTTGCTTTCTTTTCTTTTTCATTCACTTTCTTTTCTCTCAAAATTCACACTTCTACTTTTCATAACTTCTTGTTTCAGTCATATTAAGTGATTTTTGCTGCCTCTGTTTCCCTATATTACAGTATATAAAATTCCCTCGTCAATAAAAAATCATGTCAATTAGCTGTATTGATGGCCGACCTTTAATGATTCTTTAAATCTTCTAGTTTTGTCATTTGGTTTAATTCGTATTGCTGTTTTGGAAAATTATTAGGAATGACTGCTGAGAAATGTACTAATGTAAGTTTGCCAGACATATACTTTATAGGTACCGACCAAATTGCACATCAAACATCAAATGGTACCATGTTTCGGTACCTGAACGCATCCCTGTCACTGTGAGGGAGTAGAAGAGTAGGATATTTTCCATACTTTCGCCATGCAATAAAGTTTGAAACTGACTGGGTGGACGTCTCTGCTCTCTGCTCTCTGCATCTGCGCGGGAGCGCGCCAAACGGAGCCTGCAGCTGACAGGCGCGCGCACTCACTGCGAAGCAGAGCAGCAGGAGGATTAAGTTTATTTTCTACAGTCTATGGTTGAGATGGACCCTCTCGATCCGACTACCTGCCCTGTTTATAACCGTTCCTGTGTGCGTGAATGCCCAACAAGTAAGTTGTGTGTCCTGTTATTATAAAGAGACGGAGAACTGACTTTTTCCCGTCCGCAGGCATTCACTTGTGTTAATTGATAAACTCCCGAAAGAGCAATTAGACGCCACGAGCACGTGTCAGCTAATATATATAATCACCTATATAATCCTGTTTCTGTTCATTTCATGTTAAATTAAATAAATATGTTAAATTAAACAAATTTGAGAATTTTTTTTTAAATTAACATTTTATTACCACATAAACACACAAAAGTACTGATAATTGGTACCGTTGAGTACCGGTACCGATTCCCAGGTACCGGGTATCGGTACCGTATCGGTTCAAATGTGAAAGGTACCCATCCCTACATATGTGTGTATATAAATGGCTGTGTGATGCAACTAAGTGACAAAAAAGAACATTGACAGCTTTCAAAGATAATGTTATATAGCTTGAAATAAGCCCATATTTATTTGTCACCTAAAAAGTTTGAATGACTTCCCTATTCTCAGTTTTCTTTCACAATCCCATATATCAACACAAATAAGGCAAGAGAGCCAAGCCTGTTTCCTGTTGCTTTTGTTAATACACTTATGTTTGTGCAAGTTTGATATGGATGCATTGTGTGTATGTGTGTGTGTCAGTGCATTGTGAACCTACCTTGAGGGTCACAAATTACTGCGCCAATACAGGAGAATAGGGAAGTACAGCCATTCATCACCACGACCTGAACAAAGACACACATCAGCAGTGTTATAAAGGACCCAATTAAAGCACAGAAGGAGGCTGATAAATATGCTACAAACTCACCCTACCACGCAAACAGCCATTTGTTACTTTAGCAAATTAAGGTGGTCACTCTCTCTCTCAAAAAAAAAAAAAACATGTTAGTTCAATTGCAGCATTTGGCCTCTTTATAATCATTACAGTCTACATCATATTAATGAAGTGAATCTATCGCATTCATTTTTGAAAACAAATGGCTGTAATCAAGAGTGGGTGCAACAGCAGTATCAAACATTGGAACTAGCCTTTTTTTGACAGCAATGTCATTAATTGCTGGGACTCTACATTGGTCATTTGAATGAAGCCAATTTTTTAAATCCACATTGACTTGTTACATAACTTGTTAACACTTGTTAAATGTTTTCCTGTTGTGTCTGCATGTGTCTTCGTCAACATTTCCTCATTGCTGCTTCCTGATTGTCTTGCTCCATGTATTTTATGTCCATGGACACTTTCTCAAAAACTATCATATCATGTCCTTATGTTGCTTTTAGTCATTTTTAAATCGTATGGTGCTATTTGTACTTTTCTTTTCTTCTCTTTTTTGTTTGTTTGTTTGTTTGTTTGTGTTTTGGTTTCTCCTCTACCTTCTTACTTTGATTTTATTTTACTCAATTTTATCTTTGTTTAATCATGATCTTTTTAGGGAAGCCTTTTTAACATCTGGCAAGGGACTACGGATGTAAACTAGCCTTTTGGCTAACTCTTGCATATTTACAGAAATGTTAATTAATATGCATGGTCCTTTTAGATAATAAATAAATAAATAAAATAAGAACCAATACGAAAAAGAAACAATAAAACACTTAGTTTCAATTTTTTAAATTTGTCACACAAACAAAACATATTTTTTAAAGTAACATTTGATTTAGAAGCCGAAGTGCAACATCTATTTCTGAAGAATTTAGCTTTAAAGATTTTATAAATTACCATTAAACTACTGTTCAGTAAGAAACACAGAGCTGTATGTAGTTTAAGTCACAGTTCAGCAGCAGTTCCAGGGTTGGCAAATACTTTGCGCTCAATCATTACATTTACCTTCCATTACCTGCACACGGACTGTTATAAAGACAACCAATGTCCACAATCTGTAGTTATAAAATAATCTACGGTGTACAAAGTGCAACATTTCCCCTGCATATACTGTGACATCGCATGACTCTACAAGTTATCTAACACATTAACATCGACCAACTTCGCTTACATTGTCAGCTTTCAGTGGCTTTGGCGATTGGCAGTAGTCAGTCAGAAAATTTGCCACCTCCTGTCTCAGGCTGAAAGAGAACAAGGTAAGAAGGTTCAAAGAGGGTCAGGGTGTACTTTGAAAAGTTAATATAAAATTAACAGTATGTACAGCTCACATGAATTTAAATGTAGGTCAACTGCTATCACTTACAATGCATGTCCTCTTGAGTCTGAATACTGGAGCAAAGTCGGCTGAATGTGAAGCATGTCAGGCTGGGTCAGCTGTTACAAAAGAGAGAATGATGCTCGTTTTTAAATGCAGGTAAAATCATTAAATGAATGCAATTCAAAGCCTTTTAAAGCATCACCTCTTTATAAGCAAGGTGCATTGGCAGTGTTTATCTTACCCGCTTATGAAGCACATCATAGCACAGTTTGTTCTCACTGGTCCCCAAGTTGATAATACCCTGAGAGTTGGAAGAATAGGACAACATGTTAAATAATACATATGTGTCCTTTTCAGATGCATTCAATGTGAATAAAAGAGAGGTGTTACCAACATGACAGAGACTTACATCAGGGTTTTCAGTGTCGTGGTGTCTGTCCATTGTATATCGAATGAAGCCCTCATTCAGAATGCTTTGGAATTGTCTGATGCTGTTTCCACGGTTCGACAGGTACACACTCTGTGAAGGAGTTTCATCAACCTTCTCTGCAGCCAAATCATACGTGGACATTTTGGACGTCTTCACAGATGTTGGACAGGTTGAATTGGTTGTCTTCTGAGGGGGCGCAGCCTGTGTTGTAAGAGCTTCTGAAGCAAGGTGAGTTAAAGAAGTTGAGACAGACGGGGCATCTGAGGTTATATGACAAGCGGACTGATGAGCAGGGTGTGAGAGGGAGGAGTCAGTTGGTGTTGTTGCAGTGGTTGGAGCACTCTGTCTGACAGCAGCCAATGCCCCTGTGAGCATGCTGAACAGGCGAAGCTCATGCTGGCGCTCTTGTTCAGCTCTCCTGTCCTCCCTCTGTTCCCTGCGCTCCTCTGCCTCAAACTCCCTCTCTAGCCTCGCCTCCTCCAGGGACAGAAGGCGCTCTTCTGCCGACTGCTGCCAGTTTAAGAAGCTGGCTAGGGCTTTATCTAGACGGCTCTGACTGCCGCATCTAGCACCCTCATGGCCCCATGATGTTCTGCCACCCAGGCGGCGCTTCCTCTGCCTCAAAGAGGAGGGGCGATGAGGAGGACCCTCCTTACTGCGCTGCTCAGATGTGTCCTCTCGCACAGGAGCACCGACAGACTGGGTGGCAGCTGAGGCACAGCCTGCAATGTTCAGATCACTGAAACCTGGAGATAAGGAGAAATAAGTTGTCTACTCAATTTCACTTTTCTACTTTATATAATTATAGCAATACTTAGAATAAAGTGATAGTATTTGCATTGACAACCTGAAGGTGAGATTCTTGTGTTACTTGAGCTCTCTCTCACACCCAGAGTGTCCTCTGTCTCAAGCAGAGACTGCCCATCAGTTTCCTGATCATCTCCAGAGCCATAGTACATCTCAGGGGGAGCAACACCTGAGTTTAGAGTGCTGTCATCAACATCCTCACATTTAATATCCAGGGGATCTCCCGGTTTTGGAGGCTGACCAAACAGAAACCCACCCGCGGACGCAGGACCAAAGGTGCCTACTGGAAGTCCTTGCGTGTATGCGTCAGGCCCACCGGGGTTCTGAAAAACCTGTTGAGCAATAACAGCACCCCCGAGAGATGAGTAGGTGACGGCGGGTCGGTTAGCAAGCACCCGATCCATCACATCATAGAACTTCCAGGACCTCATCTTGTAGTTGTCTTTGATGCGGCGGTACTCCAGCTTCATCTTCTTGATCTTCTCCCTGCACTGGTCACCGGTGCGGTAGATCCCCTTTTCGCGCAAGATATGGGCTATACGGTCAAAAACACGCTGGTTGCGCAACGAGCTCTCCAATTCAATCTGGACCGACTCATCGGACCAGAGCTGGAGAAGCTCCACTATCTCCGGATCGGTCCAGTTGCTGCCTCGCTCGTGCCTCCTGCCGCGAAAGTCCATTCTTTAAGTTACGAGATGTATCGAGGGGATAATAACACGGGGGAAAACAACGGTTCACCTCCTAACTTCAGGAACAACACGGCAACGACAGGGTGTAAAGTGCTCACGTGCATAATTAATATCCATAGTTTACCTGAGCATTACATCTACCACGTTTGTTATCTTGTAAATGAAAAGCTCTTCGCTTACTGCCCAGCTGTCACTCAGATGTGATATCAAGTGGTCACGTGTCATATGGCTGGTTAACCCGGTTTGGACTGGTTCGGAACTGCAGAGCTTGGTCCTCTCGGAGCTACAATTAAAAAGATGTTCTTAAAAGACAATATTTATCATAACTCGGTGGAATAGGGAACAGACGCTTGCACATATTTCTACATCCGGGTTGACGGCACATGCGTGCTGTCTTTATTCCGGGATAACTTTGGTCCGTGCTAAAGGGGGTGGCTCCTGAAAGCGGGCTGGATTTCACTTGTGCCAAGCTGTAACGGGGAAGACAGCCGCTCGAGTCAAAGCTGGGAGCTTTGTGATAGGGCCCCCTCTACCGTACGATGTGTAGACCTATGTGAATCTGTAGATTCGTCAAATATCCACATGATGGCGGCCTCACACAGTGGTACAGATAACACCAGTATTAAAAAGGAGGGCGCATGTTTTATATACAAGCGTACCCCTGCATTCCTTCATAAGGAGCTTTCTGTTTTTACGCCCCTAAACTATGAAACTCTCTGCCTCTGGACATCAAAACAGCGAGCCCTCTGGGTTTTTTAAAAGTAAACTTAAGACTTACCATTTCAATCTAGCTTTTAGTGTGGAGTAATACATTTTTAGCCCTGGACCTGCATTATTATTTGTATTAAGATAAGATATGATAAGATAAAATAAGATAAGTTATTACTTTATTGAATTTACTTTATTCTTGTATTCATCTGATCTTGTTAACGCAACCTTATTTTTAAATTCCTTTCCACTATTACTCATTTTATTAATTTTACTGTAATGATTGTATTTTATTTTTAAGTATTTATTTATAATCATGCCTTTTATAATTTTACCATTGCTGTTGGGAAAACGATAGTTTAAGTTCACTTTTGTCGAGGGCTGCAAAATTCTGGGAATTTTCAAAGTTGGAAACTTTCCATGTGAATTAACGGGAATTTATGGGAATTAACGGGAATAAAACATGAAGTTACTAAATTGAAGATTGGCTCTTAATAGGGAACTTAAATATAGTTGGGGAAAATATATATGAGACTAATCCTGACTAAAACAACCAGATTTCATGCAAGTACAGTTGACTATCCATTCCTCAATCATATGCACATAGCACACTGCTTACTGCAGGGCTATTGAGACCACGCCCCCCTACATGCACTGTGCATTCCTCCATCATATGCACAGATGATTTTTTTTATTTTGGATGGATGTGTGCTTCCAACAAAACAAATATTTATTCTTGGATTTGATACCTTTCCATTAAATGACCCTCAATTCCCAGTTAATTCCTATAAATTCCCATGGAAAGTTTCCAATTTGGAATATTTCCAAAATTTCCCAGCCTAACTTCCCATGGAAATTTACCGGAAACTTTCTGGGAATTTACCGGAATTTTTTCCACCCCTCTGCAACCCTACTGTTGTCAGATTTTGCGGTACAAGGGAACTGTAACCCCGCCCTTCTCATCGACTGTGGTACAACGAATCAAGCGCACTTGATATTCCAGTCGGCTCAAAATGTGACGTATTTCCTGAAGAAAAGGAGGATTTGTGGCAGTTTGTTGTCATCTCCATCCAGTAGTGTACCGTTGTAGTATAAAGGCACGTTGCCCTTCATTTCCCGTGTTTTTTTCCTATTCGTTTATTTGCTCTGGGAGTTTGAATTTATACCCACATACTCCATTAAAGCCACAAGAATTCACTCGAAAGTGGGAGAAGAAACCGGTAAAGAAATATCTGGGCGCGACGGTTGAAGTTAACGGGTCGAATACAACCATGGAGAGTTGGGAGCGGATTCCACGCAATACGGGATAGTTGAATTCAGCGCTTCTCGACCGGAGGAGGATGGGTGTGTGCGGGTAGTATTTTTTTATCCACCTCCTGGACTAAAGAAGAGGACGTACAACGTCAGGTTAGATGTGAAGTTGCAAGTCAAGCCGCAGGAGAAAAGGAGAGTCTCCGCCCGCCTGGGGGTAAAGTCGAAGAAGAAGAAGAAGAAGATGATGATGATGAGGAGGCATGACGTCTCGGCCCTTGTTGGCATCTTCGTTTTTGTAAAAACCTCCAAGAGTTGTGTTCAAATCAGGGAGGGCAGCCGTGGTAGAGTGGGTGGGAACAATGGGAGTATTTGCTGAAAGCGTGACGGCTTTAACACCATAAAGTCTCTGGCAGCGTTGTGGACAGTCTTCACCAGTCTACCCAGTCAGGTAAAAACCCCCGTCTGGTCTCGACAACAGGCTGTCTTTATTCATCAACGGGGGGACCTGATTTGTTGAAGGAGATATGACTTAACCTTAATAATAATCCAGCTTTCATTCTCAACGCTTTCTCTTAAGTTCATTGTTGGTAAGATGGCAGCATGTTTGTATTATTGTCTTATTAACAGTGTTTGTTTGTTTTTGCATTATGTCTCCTTATTCAGATTTGTGCTCTGTTTTCCTCCTCCTTGTCTGTCTTTCTTAAACCTCATACTTATTCATCCCTTACTTGTAAACCCCTCATCAAGTGTTTTTATCTGTGTTAGGTGAGAATAGCTGAAATACATTCCACTAAGTGCTGCTTCCCAGGCGAGGCACACGATATGTTTAAAACCTACTTACTATTTCTCATCCCGCTGGTATCAGATACATGTGTCTATTTTAAGACGAGCAAAGTAAGCTCAGTTTGAACCAACAAGCCGAGAAACTTAAAGTGATCTAACTCATCCTGTTTTGTCCTCTGGTTGCCAGTGTTATTTTTTACCTCTAGTGCAACTCCCACTGGGATCTCAACAAGGGAGGAAGCCAAGGTCACCAGCTACTGAGGCGAACAGCTCTGATTCAAGCGTCTTCCTCTATCGGATTACCTCACCACATCAAAGATCTGCCTATAGGACTAATCTTTTGCTCCCTTTGTGTTAGGCTGAAATCTTGCCCAAGCCAGTTTAGAGATCAAAGCTATTAAAAGGGTTGGTCCAGCAGCATTATGTTTATGTCGCTAGAGGAAGTCAGGCTGAGTGGTTAACACACACACATACACTTTGCCCTAGACACCACCTTTTCAATGCCTCTGATTTCTCACCACTGCTGAAGTTAACAATACAAGAGCTGACGATTCAAACATTTTAAAAGAACCATGTAATGGGATTGCAGCTGAGAATAAAAGACGTAGGAAGACAAACTTGTCAACAATATAACTCATCTTTAAACTGGGGCAGAGGGAGGAAGTTTGACACAGGGAACAATGCCAAGATTCAGATGGCTGTTAAAAACTAGGTTGGGTGTCTCAATGGGACATCACTTAGAGAATTGATTCTTCCTCCTGGACACATTGCTGTTGCCCTAGACAACATTTTATCTGGCTTTTCCATCTCCTCAGCTCATAGGCTGTGGGAGCTAAGATGGATCAGGCTTTAGTGGTACTCAGTCACGGCGTCCTCACTCTCCCGCTCACTTCACAGTGCGCCTCGGATGATCGCAGCACAGTTCACTTCCAGCTGTGTACCGCTGTCCTGACAGAGCACAACATGCCTGCGCAACGTCTCTGGTTTTCCAATCGCACTCTAACTTGGAGCAAATTATCCTCTCAGGAGAGGATGCTTGGCTGTCAGCGGTGCTTCACAAATGCTGCAGCTCTCTCCTCTCCTGTGCCTGGGCTTTTTTTTTCTTTCTATGAGAGGGCAGCTCAGAGCACATGGTGGGTGTTGATTTGGCTGGTGGGCAGCCTGAAATAGAGCTAGAGTGCTACATATGGTCTGTCACAGCTTTGCGTGCTTGTCATTAGCAATGGAGAATGCCTGTTCATCCTCATCAGGAGTGGGGTCCATTATGCCGTGAGAGATGTAGAGAAAATGAGCTGAATACATATACTTTTTGTCAGAAAAATTATGTTTTTCAGAAGTGGACATGTTCATGTATAACCCTGGGGTGCCCGCTGCTGTGCACTGAGCAGTTTCTCTGCTGTATCTGAGGGTCAAGTGTTTTTTCAGGTCATACGCATTTTCCAGATGGAAAGGGAAATCATATTGGCAACTCCTCGCTCTTTAATTCAGTTCTGTTAGTTCAAATCTGTACAGTCAGTATGAGTGGTTTTATAAGAGGTGGATCTGAGCTTTTACTTTTAAAATCAGATACCATTATTTGCTTGATTCAGTGCCATGATGATAGTTGTTACGGAGACTTTATCAGTTAAACGGTTAGTGATACCAGTGTTAAAAAATATCTAAAAACCTAACCAACCGATAAATATTTAATTCATCTACAAATACTTTTACAGGAATGTTGTATCTAATTCTTTTGTAGACATGTTTGGCAGTAATAGAGAATTAAAATATACTTGCTAAAAACTTTTTTTTTTCTTACATTTCAAACTCGTTAGGAAACTGTGTCAAGTTTGGTAATTAATGATTTATGACACAATGATGTTATTACATTGATCATAATGTCAATAAAGACACACTATTACAACCCCAATTCCAAAAGAGTTGTACCTTATGTAAAATGTTCATACAAACAGTGTTTGATTGTTTGCAAACCTATGTTTAACTGGAAATAGAGGACAGATAACATATCAAATGTTGAACCCAAGCGGCAACCTCCGGTCTAAAAATATGAGTCCAATGCGGAAGTGCTAAAAACTGCAGTTCATCAAGGATCTGCTTGAGGCTGGCTCCGGAAGTGCCAGAAACCACATACACACTGATTCAAAAAAGCAGACCTTTACAGCAGAAATAACCATGTTTACAGCCTGGTACAAAAGACGAGTGTAGTCTGGATAGCTAATTTCTCGATCGGCTCACACTGTACAGGAGGTGAATGTTTTTCTAACGCGGCAACTTCGAAGATATTAAGATTACGAGTCTTCCAACGAGAGGCACAGCTGACTTGATTGACAGGCGGGAACACTGTAGCTGTTGGCTAGGAGGCTCAAAGACACCTCTTTGCCTCACAATTGTTCGACAGCACTAGTATGGCTGCCTCCGCCATATTGGCCTCAAAACAGCGCTTCAGAAACAGCGCTTCAGAAACAGATGGGTGACCTCACGGATCCTACGTCCATATTTTATACAGTCTATGGTTGAAACTGAAACATGTTGTTGTTTTATGAAAAGTATATGCTCTTTTTAAATTTGACACCAGCAACACAGTGTTAAAAAGTTGGGATAGGGCATGTTTACCATTGTGTTGCATAGCCTCTTTTGGCAACAGTCTTTAAATGTGTGGGACTTGAGGAGACCAGTTTGTGGTGTTTTGCTACTGAAATGTGTTCCCCTCAATGCCTGATAATAGAATTTCAGATGCTCAACAGTTCGGGATCTTGTTAATCTTTTTCTTGTTTCATGGTGCACCAAAAGTTTTCAGTCATTGACAAGTTGGGAAATCAGGCAGGCCCGTTTAGCTCTAGGATTCTTCTACTACAGAGCCCTGTTGTAATACATGCAGACTGTGGCATTGTCTTGCTGAAATATGTATGGTCTTCTGCCCTGAAAAAAACATTGTCTGGAGGGCAGCATATGTTCCCAAACCTGTATTGAGCAGTATTAATGGAGCCTTCCCAGATGTGTAAGCTACATTCCCGGAGCACTTATGCATCCCCATACTATATCAGAGGCTGGTTTTTGAACTGTGTGCTGATAGCAAGCCCAGTGTAAGAATTATCCATGATTTCCAAACTCTTATATATCACATCTCAGTCTAAATTAAATAGACTCGGGACTAGAGAAGTCTGCAGTGTTTCTCGATCATGTAATCGTTTCTTCTTTGCATGCTACAGTTTTAACCTTCATTTGTAGATGTAGCAACAAACTGTGTTCACAGACAATGATTTTTGGAAGTTATTTTGAGCTCATGCAGTGATTTCCACTACAGAGTCTGCTTTTAAAGCAGTGCTGCCTGAGGGATAGAATAGCATGGCTACCCAGTATTGGTTTTTAGCGTTGCACCTTTTGTACAGAGCTTAATTCAAATACTTTGAATCTTTTAATGATAAGATCTACTGCAAAAAAAAGATATCCCCAAATTCTGCAGTTTTATGCAGGGAGATATTTCTCTGAAATTGTTGAACTTTATGCTAAGCAGTCACTCACAGAGTGGTGAACCTCTTCCCATCTTTACTCCTGAGAGACTCAGCCTCTCTGGAATGCCCTCTTTATATCAGCCACGTTACTAGCCTGTTACAATTAACCCATTTATTTGAGGGGTAGTCCTCCAGGTGATTTACAAAACTGTTTCAGTGCTTTATTATCCCTTTCCTAACTTTTTTGAAATGTGTTTCTGGCATGAAATTTAAAATTAGCATACAATTTTCATAGATAATCAAAATATTCAATTTTAATATTTAACATTTGATCTTTACACTATTTTCAATTAAAAAAAACAGAGTCTAAATGATTTGCAAAACAGCAAATTCTATTCTTACACAGTGTCAGCTTTTTTGGACATGGGGTTGTAAAACATGTACTTCAAAATAATTAAAAAACAGAAAAATGTTGCCCGGTTGAATTCGATTCAGTATGATTCAATTCAACTTGGTTCCAAAGTAATTTTTCACGTTATGTAATTGAAAGAAACATCAATATGTCTTTCAACATAGAATATCCTTGAGTTAAGTACTTTACAAAGTGACAAAAGACTAGTCTCACTGTAAACGTAAACAACAATAAACAAACAAAGGTCTCCACCACACACCTATGTCCATTGTTGTCTCACAATGACGTGGTTGGGAATAAATGCCTAGCTAACACATAAATATGATCCTTTCTGTACTTCTACCTTTATTTGCTTTGCAAATCCCTGCCAGCATTTAAAACAATGAATTTATTTCCCCAAGGTTAAAAAATTGAAAGCCTATTAAACATAAAAGTAGATGGAAACAAACACTGAATGGCACAGCCCGTCAGTCGGGGGAGCAATGCTGTTGTGTTAAATTTGTAATGATAAAACAATTTGACAGTTCAAGTAAGTGTTTTTCTACTCATTATGTGATTCTCACAAATGAATTGAACAAAACAATAGGCATTGGTTGTTTCTGGAACTTGCTCTTCATTTGAAAGTGCTTATTTCACTTTTTTCTTAATTTGAGAGCCACTTCTGCCACTTGATTTAATGCTGTCTGCTTGGTAACTCTCTGATTTAGCATATCAACTCTGTCACAAAGCCCACACACCAGACAACAACTTAATACAACAGGCTATAGATGTTGTGATAATGTAGACTCAGCCCAGTTAAGGCTGGAAAGAGTGATTCATATTTGGAGTTGCTTGTGCTGCTGCTTGTCTGCAGAAGAAAACAGCAAAAACCAGTTTACAACTTTGAAACTGGACCATGCAGGTCACCCTGTACTGGTGAACTTTGATCTTTAATGTCAAAATCTGTTACCGATTCAGATCAGGGAATCTTTAAACCCCCAATAGCGTTACGTAAATTCATACAGCCATCACACAGATCTTTGCCCTGTTGACAGACATCATTCCATCGGCAAATAATATGCCACCACCAATGTCAGCCGCTGATGTTTCTCTGTCTTGTTGCATCAATTTACTGAGAATCAAATATACCCAACTGATGATTCAGAGAGAAGTTTATTGGGAAGAAGAAGTCACCTGTTGGTCAAACTCATATGTTTTCATGGTGAGACATCGAGTTGCAAAAGGATGGAAGATTTCCTGAAAGTTTCCGGTAAATTTCCATGGGAAGTTAAGCTGGGGAATTTTGGAAATATTCCAAATTGGAAACTTTCCATGGGAATTAACTGGGAATTGAGAGTAATTTGATGGAAAGGTATCATATACAAGCATAAATATTTGTTTTGGTATAAGCAGACATCCATCAAAAATAATACAATCAAAACAGATTTATTTGTAAATAGAACTTTATTAAGTCTTAAAGATTTTTTTGGACAATCAATTATTTCATTGAAAAACAAAAGTATGAATGTTGAGTTAAATATTACTCATCCCCCCGACCCAACCCATTCAATAATTAACAAAAATGCAATCCCAACGAAGTCCCATTCAAAATGTTAAATGAGAAGAGCCCCTCTCCCTCCCACAAAAAATCCCATTCAACATGCAAATAAAAAAGCATCTTCCCTCAAGCTTCTCAAGCCTAGCCTCTGCAGGATTCTAGAAATCATCTGTGCATGTGATGGAGGAATGCACAGTGCATGAAGGGGGGCATGGTCTCAATAGCCCTGCAGTAAGCAGTATGCTATGTGCTTGTGATTGAGGAATAGCATAGATATTCAACTGTACTTGCATGAAATCTGGTTGTTTTAGTCAGAATTATGCTTAAATATATTTTCCCTCACAATATTTAAGTTCCCTATTAAGAGCCAACCTTCAATTTAGTAAATTCCTGGTTTATTCATGTTTATTCCCATAAATTCCTGTTAATTACCATGGAAAGTTTCCAACTTTGAAAATTCCTGGAATTTTGCAACCCTAGTCAGACATGACAAGAAGTGTTGGCAGTGTGGGAGTATTACACCCTCTGAGAGAGATTAGCAAAATGCAGTTTCTAAGAAATGTTTCAAAAGTGTAGGAAGTCACATGCTATGGTGGCCCGAGAGCTCACAACACTGCAACTTAAGAAAACACATGCAAAAAGACACAACACAAGCAAATTAAGAAAACATCTTCATCAAGTTGACAACACATGCGCTGCAAAGACCACAACACAACACATTAGAAAAACGCGCTGCAAAGACCACAACACAATGGAAGTGTTTCCAGAGGACAGTTAAAAGTGATGCACACGTCCGGACACGCTTGTTGTAGAAGCAGAATTTTAGTCAAAGCGCTATTAATGTTCTCTTACCGTCAGTGGTGTTGAAAATTAGATAAAAAAGTAAGTGGTTTTGACATTGTAATCAAATGATTCAACCTATTGCAGTGTTTAACAGCAGATCACTGTCCACAACAAGCTTGTCCGGACGTGTGCATCACTTTTAAGTGTCCTCTGGAAACACTTCTGTTTCTAAGTTTTTCTAATGTGTTGTGTTGTGGTCTTTGCAGCGCATTTTCTAAATGCTGCGCATGTTTTGTCAAATTGATGAAGATTGTCTCTTAATTTGCTTGTGTTTTGTCTTTTTGCATGTGTTTTCTTAAAGGTGACATATCACGCTTTTTTCATCAATATATATTGGTCTAAGAGGTCCCCAAAACATGTCTTTAAAGTTTATGCTCAAAAAAACACTTTGAAATCAGATTTTGGCATGCCTGAAAAGTCCTTTTCTTCAGTCCTCCTCAGAACACTCTGTTTTCCCTCTGACCACGCCCCCTCCGGAAGTGGATGTGCCTCGGCTCTCCAGCACGTTGATCTAATGTTTACATGTTGGCTGAATATACACGGCTGCTCAGAGATCGCGTTACTTCAACCCTCTGAATCTGATACTGACGGAGAGGCGCCTGTAGCAGGACCTTTCTGAAGGATTGGTCAAAGATTTAGTGTTTCTTGTTGTTTTATTTGTCAGTATGTAGACGTGTGTCTTGGTACACAGCTACGAACATGTAGCTATGTGGCTATGCTAGCGCTAGCACTTATCCATGATAAATAAAAATCATCCACTAGATCTTCAAATCTGCAGACGTGGGGAGTAAAACCGACCTTTGTGTTTATTAAGACAGCCTACAACTAGCATGCCTCCCTCCTAAGCTCCTTGTTAGCACACATTTGTGCAGGTAATGAAAAACGGGGGAGGGATTCAGTATTATTTTATACAGTCTATGGGCTGAACAAGCTCCAAGCTCTGACTCCGTGACAGACCGGATATTGTTGTGACGTAACAAAAACACGGAAGTCTGAAACGGCTCGTTTCAGACACATTTACAGAAAGGTGTAGAAATCAAAACAGGGGCAGAATGGATTTTTTTCATTCTCGGGGGGTTTGTAGACATGCCAGGGACACATATTTCAGGTAGAGAAACATTAAAAAGTCAATTTTGCATGATATGTCACCTTTAAGTTGCAGTGCTGTGAGCTCTCAGGGCCACCGTAACATGCACCAGATACTCTAACGACCAGTGCAGTGAAGACTGTAGTCTTTGCATATGGGGCCCAGCCAACTGAGCTAAACTGGTGTCATACAAGGAACAAGACACCTACATCAAATCTCCTTGATCATTTGAAAAGAGACACACAGCAATACAAAAACATCATATCAAAATGAGCTATCGGCTAAGTTGTTATTCTTCATCCTTGTATCGGCCCTGATTCTCACTATCAGTGCATCTGTAATCATTCGCCAGTTATCTATCCTGCTGATGTGTTTTCAGGCTGTATCTGAATCCTATGATCCAGTTAAGACCATTGTATCAAGTAGCTTACAAACAACCTGTGAGCAGAACATATTGATACATTATTCATAGTGATGTTATTGTCTTTGACACCTCCCCCTCCTTCTCCTCCTCCTCCCCCTCCATATCCTGCCAACCCATCCTCAAGTTCTGTGTTGTCTCACTCATTTGCAGATCTTTACATCTCGTGTTGCTCAAAGCTCAGAGTCAGTAGAGCATCTATAGCAGTGTATAAAGGCTGTTGCCCCGGGCCTCAATGGTGATTTCAAGACCGTAAGAAATTCTCAGTGTGTGAATCATTGCTGAATTGTGAGTAGTGAGGGGGCGTCGCAGGACAGGACTCACTTTGTGGCTAGTCTGTACACAATCTCGTCCTGTTGTCCGCTGAGCAGCTCCACTGGAGCACTTTGAGGGTGAAGTGCGCTCCTCAAGGGCACCTCGGCTTTGTTTTGAAGTCGAGGAGAGGACTGCTCATTTAGAATTTTTCCAGCTCTGTGTTTTGAGAGGAGCAACCTGTTGTCTTTGCTGCTGCTCTGTGAGTGAGGTAGCATTTCTTGAGCTGAAGAACAAGAATCTTATATCAAATTTCTCTCTGTCCTTATCACTATGACATGCTGAACTAAACTTAGAGTTCTGTCAATAGCTCGAAACAGAAGGTGCTGAATTAATAATTTAAAAGCTGTCATGTTATTTTAGAATACCTCATGTCACTTACCCATCCCTGCATTTTGACTTGAGCACTTACTGGAGTGTACTACTGATCCTGAGAGGTTATGCAACTTATTTCTTTATTGTAGTCTGTATTGTAAAGACCTGAAGTCTCTTTTGTTTTAAAGTGGAAGTTTTGCCCCTTTGATGTATCATGTAAGAGTAAGCAGCCTCTAGTTAACTCCTCTCCAGGCTGTGTTTGTAGACTAGGTGTTTTGGGTGTTATGCTCTCATGTGCTCATTATTTTCTGCATTGCTGCAACACGGAGGAGGGATCCCCCCACTCTTACTCCTCCTCTTCCTCTATATATTCCTCCCAGTTTTAGCCCTCTAAGTGACAGCAGACCCCCTGCTCCAGTTTTTGTGACTCTTGCACAGCATCTAATGAGCTTAGAAGAATTGCTCCACAGGAAGAGTGACAGCTCCTGGTCATGTTTTCCACCACCTCTCCTGCTGTGGCTGCATCACACCCACTCCTTAATGTATCATTGAAACCACAGATGTATCGGTAAGCTTCTCCTCCTTGAATGGTTACTCCCCAGAAGCAGAGGATAATTGTTTGGGCGGGATAAGGGCAAGGCCATCCGCTGTGATGTCAAATTTTCTGAAATGTTGTGTGCTTGTTTTAGACAATGGATCTTATGTAGAACTTCAAAAGCTTACCTACAAACCAAAAACATTGTTAGGTTATAAATTACCCACCGCCAACAGGAAGGCATTTTTCAAATTAGTTTCATTTTCCAAGTCTGCATGAGAGGGCTAGTTAAATTGACTGGACCCGTCTTCACAGGAAAAAATCAATACTGACAGCTGGCTGAGAGGAGATTTTTTTTCCTTGGGAGAAGTTTTAAACAATCTAACCCTGAGCAATGTTGACAAACCACAGCACTATTCTCCAAAAGTGCTTAAAGGCTGAAATGTTCTCAGTCCTAGTGTAGATTTATGGGCTACTGACTGATAGATGTTATAGCTGATAATATTGGACAGAGAATGGGCCTATCATAATATCCAAATATGTGTTCATATTACGGTTGCACAGGGGTGGAAAATTTCTGGTAAATTTCCATGGGAAGTTAAGCTGGGGAATTTTGGAAATATTCCAAATTGGAAACTTTCTATGGGAATAAATGGGAATTGAGGGTAATTTAATGGAAAGGTATCATATCCAAGCATAAGTATGTTTTGTTATAAGCAGACATCCATCCAAAATAACACAATTAAAACAGATTTATTTGTAAGTTGAACTTTATCAAGTGTTAAATATTTTTTTGAATAATCAATTCTTTCATTGAAGAACAAAAACATGAATGTTGAGTTAAATATTACTCATCCCCCCCGACCCAACCCATTCAAAAATGAACAAAAATGCAATCCCAACAAAGTCCCATTTAAAATGTTAAAGGTGACATATCATGCAAAATCGACTTTTTAATGGTTCTCTACCTGAAATATGTGTCCCTGGCATGTCTACAAACCCCCCGAGAATGAAAAAAATCCATTCTGCCCCTGTTCTGATTTCTACACCTTTCTGTAAATGTGTGTGAAACGAGCCGTTTCAGACTTCCGTGTTTTTGTTACATCACAACAATATCCGGTCTGTAACGGAGTCAGAGCTCGGAGCTTGTTCAGCCCATAGACTGTATAAAATACAACTCAACCCCTCCTCTGTTTTTCATTCCCTGCACACATGTGTGCTAACAAGGAGCTTAAGAGGGAGGCATGCTAGTTGTAGGCTGTCTTAATAAACACAAAGGTCGGTTTTACTCCCCACGTCTGCAGATTTGAACATCTAGGGGATGATTTTTATTTGTCATTGAAAAGTGCTAGCGCTAGTTAGCATAGCCACATAGCTACATGTTCGTAGCTGTGTACCAAGACACACGTCGACATACTGATAAATAAAACAACAAGAAACACTAAATCTGTGACCAATCCTTCAGAAAGGACCTGCTGCAGGCGCCTCTCCGTCAGGATCAGATTCTGGATCAGATTCAGAGGGTTGAAGTAACGCGATCCGTGAGCAGCCGTGTATATTCAGCCAACATGTAAACATTAGATCAACGTGCCGGAGAGCAGAGAGGGGGCGTGGTCAAAGAGAAAACAGACTGTTCTGAGGAGGGCTGAAGAAGAGGGCTTTTCAGGCATGCCAAAATCTGATTTCAAAGTGTTTTTTTGAGCATAAACTTTAAAGACAGGCTTTGGGGACCTCTTAGACCAATATATATTGATGAAAAAAGCGTGATATGTCACTGTTAAATGAAAAGAGCCCCTCTCCCTCCAAAAAAATCCCGTTCAACATGCAAATAAGAAAGCATCTTCCCTCAAAGTTCTCAAGCCTAGCCTCTTCAGGATTCTAGAAATCATCTGTGTATGTGAAGGAGGAATGCACAGTGCATGTAGGGGGCGTGGTCTCAATAGTCCTGCAGTAAGCAGTGTGCTATGTGCATGTGATTGAGGAGTAGCATAGATATTCAATTGTACTCGCATGAAATCTGGTTGTTTTAGTCAGGATTATGCTAAAATGTATTTTCCCCAAGTGTATTTAAGTTCCCTGTTAAGAGCCAACCTTCAATTTAGTAAATTGCTGGTTTATTCCCGTTCATTCCCATAAATTCCCGTTAATTCCCATTAAAAGTTTCCAACTTTGAAAATTCACAGAATTTTGCAGCCCTAGTTCATATTTTACACGGATACAAAAACCTTTCATATAGAGTATATACTGCGCTAAACAGGGCAAGGGTTAACTAGAAATGTGTCATCACAAAGTTTGTCCTACACAACAAGCTCAGGCTTTGACTTAGTGTTGCTTGAGTCATGTGCAGTAGAGCACCAAAGCTGAAAAGACACTGGTCTGCACTTTAATATGTTAACTATGTCTAAATGTCAAGTGTGTTTGGTAATTAGCTGAAGAGTACCTATGCATAGCCCTCTTGGAAAAACATGTATGCACAATTTACTTAAAGCCCTGTGAAGAGCTTTGACAATAGACTGTATAATTAATGGACGTATTATCCGTGACATCACCCATCTGTTTCTGAAGTGCTGTTTTGAAGCCAATCGTCAGAGGGATCCGTATTGGTAATGCTGAAGAGGTAAAGAGGCGGGTTTTGAGCCTCCTCGCCAACAGCTACAGTGTTCCTGCCTGTCAATCAAGTCAGTCATGTCCTTAAATGGGCAAAACTTGTAATCTTAATATCTTCTGAACTGTCGCGTTATAGAAAAACCCACCCCCTGTGCAGTGTGTGCTGATACAGAAATTAGTTATTCAGGCTGAAGCCGTTTTTTTTTTGTACCAGGCTGTAAACATGTTTATTATTGCTACAAAGATTGTCTTTTTTGAATGGGTTTCTATGTGGTGTCCGGTGTTTCTGAAGCCAGCCTCAAGCGGATGCTCAATGAACTGCAGTTTATAACACTTCAGCATGGGCTTCATATATTTTGAGATCGGAGGTTGTTGCTTGGTTTTGACTGGTTATGAAACAGGTTGAAACTAACAGTTATGCGGTTTTATGACCTTCGACTGAAGGTAAACAAGACTATCAACTACAAGTTTGATATTTCTATATAGTAATTTTTAGTGCCTGTTGCTTCTGCAAGAAGGCAGGTGTCAGATGAACACCCTATTTTACTTTTTCATCAGCAAATATTGACTAAAATGAAAGAATAGTAAGATTGTATTACTGACATGTGCTCAGGACAAATCGATAAGGATGTAAGAAGGACTGCTCTGTCCACAGGGAGCACCGAAATCAGCATAAACAGAGAGTTACTCACTGGGGCTTTAAAAAGGTACATTAATAGTGCATGTAATTGAAGACATATAAGACGGTGGCTGTAGTGAGTGTCCGCACAGCTATAACATCCCTACAACTCCAACTCAATCAAATGTAATATCGATGTATTATTTTATTTAATTTTCATTGACTGGGATGCTTACTACTTTGTTTATGTACACATTACAGGCTACTAGCCCTGAGTGATCCTGAGGTACCAATCAAGACGCAGACCCATCCTAACTTTCATGATAATCAGAACACCTGAAGTGAAACATCTAGTTAACAGTCACAGTGCTATTGTATACCCGTGCTCTTATGACTAAATTACTTGGTCGAAATTAATAGCTCTTTACTCTTGAGTTATCAGATTAGTGGTCAGATTAGTCATGGGTTCATTTATTCCCCCTTCAAACTTAGCAGTGGTATTCTCTTGGTGCGCTGAGTGATTGGTTTAGTTGTTTTGATTTGTTTGTCTTTCAAAATATGCCATCTTTCTTACCAGTGCAGTGGTGTTTGGAGGTTGAATAACCAGAATACCCCCCCTTAAATTGGTGTGAAAATTGATGCGTTTTCTTTGTCACCTTTACTGCCTGTGAACCCTCAGCCGGTCTGTGACACAGCCTGCTCCTCCGCAGATTTCCCTTACCTTGCAGAAGAAATAGGCCCCCATTGTTTTCAAAAATCCATTAACAAGACTGAAAGTCTGAGGCCCCATAGCAGCTGCTAAAGCCTGCGATGTTCATTACCCTCCACAATTTGAACCACTTTGACAGAGTGAACATAACACTGCTGATTCTGCATTTCTCAGGGCCCTCAGGGAGCGGGGATAAAGATGTTAATTTGTCCTGTGGGTGGCCACAGAAGGAAAAAACCACACATGGTTATTAGACATTCAAAAGGGTTTATCTTCTTAGAAGCCCAAAACTGCTGAGCAAAGATCAAGACAATTTGCAAACTAGATCATGAGTCGTCTTGTGAGCATAGCTGCGAGTATGATGTAAGGCTGGAGCAAGTGAAACCCCTTTATTTGTCAAAATAAAAGGATCATCTTTTAAACAAGCATGCATGTGCTCGGTCTGTTTCAGTGCTCATTCAGGCTGACTTACTCAGAGCTAAGTCCAGCCAGATGCGTTTTCTCATGATCGAAGTGCTAGACTTACTGACAGGCTCACCATCAATGTCAGAGGAGAGAAAGTATGTGAACACACCTGACTTAAGTGTGTTCAATTTAAAAAAGCTCACAGTGGATTCCAAATCTGCTTCTAATTCCTCTCACTTTGGTTGAAAGTGCAGCTGATACCACGCCTGTGGACTGAACAGGCATTTAGACGAGCTTCACTTCACTTCCTGTCTTCTCATCTTTCCTATGAGGAGCATATACACTTAGCAGATTCCCACACCTTCTGATCTTTTTCTCACCCAGAGTCAGTTTACTCACACAAAGCTTTCCGTTTTATGTGTGACTTACGGGCTTCTTTCCTCCAACTCAAAAGAATGTTAAGCCGGCAGAATGTCCCAGTCTGGGAATCTTCTTTCCTTTTGAATGTCTTCTGAAATAATGGTCCTTTTTTTTTTACCACATTTGTTATTTTACTATTCAATTAGAATATAGAGCAGAACCTTCTCAGACCTAGTAAGTAAGTGGTTTGAATAAAATATATAAAGTATGAGCAGTGTCTGAGTGATACTGATGCTCTCCTTAGATGCCAATGCTTCCTATAATCTGCTACATGCAAAGCACTGGTTAGCTCAAGCTCGTGTTGTATTGAGGCACCATGCCTTGTGACTATCATTATCATACATTACCATCTCAGGGCGGAAAGACGAGGTGGGATGGGAAAATATTTTAGAATTTGCCAGGGCCGTTATCTGTTTTGACCTGATACTTATGCTTACCACATTTATGTCGACATATTTCTTCTCTCTCTCTCTCCGGGTTGACAGTTGACGGTGAGTGTATGATGATGCATGATAAAGCTGTGGGTGTGCTTTTGTTTTTGCTGCTGTTTTTGGGTTCCTTGTCTCTGAATAGTATCTGCAGGAGGTAATTCAGGCCCAAGAGTGACCCAGTTAAGAAGGCCATGTTTATGAAATAAGCGTCTCTGTCCTTTTCTTTTCATCTCCAGGTCACTGTTCCACTTTGCAGCCCCGCTCGGCCTGTGAAGCAGCGATAGACAAACAGACGGACAGATAGACCGCCCAGGAAGTGTTCTCCTTTTCATGGATGCCAGGGTGGTCCTGCTGCACTTATGGGCAGTCCTTGTCTTCCTGACAGCAGAGCTGAAGTTGATTGATGCTGCCGAGGTCTACACCAACACTTGGGCTGTCCAGATTAAGGGGGCGCCAGAGGAGGCGGACCGCATCGCCACAGAACATGGATTCATCAACCTTGGCAATGTAAGTTCTACTGTCTGCACAACCTTTTTACTCAAAAAGGTGTCTCGCATACCTAACAACTATCCAAATCACTCCGTGTGGGGCTGTAACCAGATAAAGCTATGTCTTTTAGTTGAACTCCAATGTTGTGAGACCGTTGTACATCAAAGCTGAGCATCAGAGAGCCTGACACAACAGCTCCAGGCAATCCTGTTTGTGTTGCAGGATTGCAGAAGTGTGGCCTCCTCCATTTCTTGTAGCTTAAGTGGGGCATGCATGGCTTCCTAATACACTGGCAGACGCTTGTGTTTACAGAGTAGTGTTAGGAATAGACTGGAATAATAAGCTGTTATTTTGGGGTCTCAAGGAAGGTTGTTATATTTTACAATAATGGAGGTAGTTGACTTTTATCGTACCCACTCTAGCTTCGGTTTTTGAGATGGTGGAGTTGTCTTAATTAAATGAGCTGTTGTGTAACACGGTCTCTGTATGGGCGGAAAGAAACACAAATGTGAGAAGAGGTGAAGAATAGTAAGTGGGAGCTAGAGAGAGAAGCGGTGCTGACTTATTGTCCTCTCAGCAGCATGTTAGCTCCCTGGAATACCAGAATGCTTTCCAGACTCGGCTTTTCCATATTTGTGTTTTGCGGTTGACAGTGAGTCGCTGTTTGGTCCCCTCTCCCCCTGTTGCTCCACTTGAGACTTAACTTCATTTGCATGCGTCTTTGTGGAGCTGCCGGAGTGCTACACACGCCAGTGAACAGCCTTCTGGATTACTCCTCAGAAATATGCGTAGGAGGTTCTGCATATTCCCACTACACTTCTCCCCACCTCGAATAAAGAGGATTTTCTAAAAAAGAGGTTTTCAGAATTAATTTTGGGCTTATCTTTGCTTTCTTTATATGTCAGAGATAAATCTAAGTCTGGAGTGCAAAGCCAGATGTTTTTAGTCTCTTATCATCGTGAACAGTTGTCACATGGGTTTATGGGAATTTTGATAAGATTAGACGTGTGTCATTATGAAAAGCACTTTGCTGTCCAGACCTATTATATAAATCTGTATCCATGTGCCTTCACATCGGGGCCCCGTCTAAAAGACTCATTCTGCTGATTTGGAGTCCATTTAGTATTGATCTGGATATTTACTGTTGTTCCAACTGTCCGAAACTATTGTTCATTCAAGAAAGAAAGTGTGTATTAGGTGTAATGGGCCCCTAACAGACATTTACTCTTAATTGCTTGGGTGAATTTGTAGATAGTGAATCAATCTCAAGTCTTGGTAATTTAGGTTCAGTATTCTGCTCACACAACACACTTGAATATTCTAGACAATCACCCAGAGACACAAGACGAAGGAGCAAAACTTAAAATTCCGTCTTCCTCCCATTGAGACACATTTTCTTTCATATCCCTCGTTTGTGATCACTTTCCAACGAAAAACCCTTTACTGATTTTCTTCTGTTTATCTCTCCTTCCCTAATTTCACTAAGCCACAGAGACATCTCATCATTTTCTCTCTCCGACAGACCACTAGATTAATGGGAAGAACTAAAGCTCCCCCCCGTTCTGCTAATCAGTAATTGCATCAGAGGAGTCGAGCTAGACTTAGCCACAGGCACAAGTTTCTAAGACGGCTGTCTGTTACCGAAAGTCTGATGCCATATGGCAGCTTGTCATCTCAGCGCATGTGAGATGTGACATTAAGTCACCCGGGTCCTCGAGCCTGAAAGAAGGGTGTAGCTATTTCATAATGTGGTTCCTTTAAAAACAAGCATCTTACATCATCCAAGCCAGCCTACAGTACCTCTCCATGGTTTTGGGTGCCTGACACCGCAGCCCACAAGATGTCTGTCGCCTTTGCAGATGTGATTTTTCCACCTGAAGAAATTCTGGAGTGAAGCTTCTCTCCGTTTTGATGTAAGAGGCACATATTCCAAATTGTGGCTATATATTTCTATAAGTCTGCAAGTGAAGCGAGGATGAATCTGGATGATAAAAAGGAAAGAAGGTTAAAAAGAATTGAGATAATTGACAATTTCCCATTGGGGGGGGAGAAAGAAATGAGTAGCAGTGAGACATGTGGTGATAGCAGAATGCCTGTGAGGGCGTGTGGCAGACACTCAAAAAAAGAAAAAGGGAGCTAGGTAATGGAGTATGATACTCCGGACCAAAAAGCAGAAGCTGGAATGGTGAAATATAGTTTCACCCACTGTCTGGAATTAGATTTTGTTGGAGTAAATCTTCAGTCATTGTTTCACAGAGGAACCAAATAAGTTTTATTTGAGTCTCTGGTCCCTGTGCGGTTACTGTGGGAAAAGGATGATATACGGGTGATGTGCATTTGTGCCCTGACAGCACTGTGTGGCTTATGTAAAGGTAAGGGTTGGGTAGGCTGTGGGGGGAATAACCCTATAGTCATTTTTTCCTTCATTTGTCAGTTGTTTGATTAATGTATTATCAGTTGATAGGGCTGGGCGATAATTTGATAATTAACGTGATATAATTTTTGTTAATATAAATATAACAAATGTGTGATAAAAATTAGATGTATTTACACCTGTAATTACACCCCTCAACCACTGGAAAGGGTGGGGGGTGGGTGGGGAGGCGCTAATGTGCCACCCAACATTAACAGAAGAAGGAGAGGGCAGTATCACGTTGTAGGGTAAGAGGTAGGCGGGCTTTAAGACGCTTGGAGCAGAATGTAAACATAGCTGAAACGAGTGACAGGGACACTGCAGAAAACTCAAAACCTACCTGCTCAAAGCAGAGTCGTTAGTCCGACAATGTGCTGATTTCTGCGTTAACTATTGACTTAACACACTTCATACAAGATACTTTCAGGATGTGGGTAAAGGAAGAGCACGGAGACAACATCTGCTAAGCCTGTAGAACATGTTTAATGTCCACCGTGACCATAGAACAACTGAACACTGAATAACCGTGATGTATTCACTGCACTACAAACTAGAACTTCACAAAAATCTCATCTTACACCAAAGATCTGCTCACTGTTAGCTAGGGCTGTCAAAATTGCTCCAAAATGACGTTCAAATATTCCCTCTAAAAAAAACATAGGTTCGAACCATTCGAATACCTATATTTGCGCATTATGTCAATAACAGGTGGTCAAACTAATACAAGGAGACATAACTACTTGTATAGGTATTTTTTGTTTCAGATTTAACATGCCGAAAACATACCTACACATTACAAAAGAAGTAAATGACCTAATGGCCTATACCGTAACACTTTTCAGACCGTAGAACTCTCGCTTCCCCCGCCCTCTCTGTGCGCAATGCGCTTTGTGAGTGCTGAGCAAGACTTGTGCAAGCAATTAAAGGTCCCGACTCTTGTCCCTAATATAGGCAGGCTTCATTCAGTGATTGAAGCGAAATATTATTAATATTAATTGAAGTTTTACAGTATATAGAACAAACATTGAACACTCCTAGCGAGCTGTGCTGTGATAAACACGGAACAACAACTTTGCTTTGACATGAAACAGTAAATAATCAAACAAGCAGAGACCATCAGTGCATGAATCATTTCTCTGCATTTCTCTGCATTTCTCTGCATTTCTCTCTGCCATCGGCGTCACGCTGTGCATGTGTGTCTCCGGTGACCTGTCCCCGACCTGTCATGCAGTGCACCCACTCGCAAAGCAGTTGCTGATGTGTTTTTTTTCCATAGTCGAATATGGATTTTCACTATCGAATCTCATTTTTTTTTAAATATTTGAATATATATTCGTTGACAGCCCTACTGTTTGAACTGTCAAAAATGAGGGATTCAAGAAGCTTATCAGAGAACTAAGATAAGATAAGATAAGATAGTCCTTTAATCGTACCACATACGGAGAAATTCAAGTGTCACATCAGCAAAGTAGACAGTGCAAAAGAGTATAAACTATAAAGCGAACAAAAGCCTATAAAATATCAATTATTAAAAAGTTATTAGCAATTAAATTAAAGAGGTAAAAATAAGCATATCTTACAACATATATATATATTATTGGTTATAGAGTCTGACCACTGCAGGAAGAAAAGACCTGCGGTATCTCTTTGTGAGACACCGCGCGTGAAGAAGTCTGTCACTGAACAAGCTACTTAATGTTGTTATGGTCTTCAGGAGGGGGTGAGAGGTGTTTTCCATCAGAGAAGATAGCTTTGCTATCATCCTCCTGTCATCCACCACCTCCACAGGGTCCAGCAGGCAGCCCAGGACAGAGCTGGCCTTCTTCACCAGTCTGTTCAGCTTCTTTCTGTCAGCAGCAGAGATGCTGCTTCCCCAGCAGACCACTCCAAAGAAGATGGCTGATGCCACCACAGAGTCAAAGAAGGACTTCAGAAGAGCCCCCTCCACACCAAAAGACCTGAGTCTCCTGAGCAGAAAGAGCAGAAACTTTGTCCCTTCTTGTATAGTGCATTGCAGTTGTCTGACCAGTCCAGTTTATTGTTCAGGTGAACACCCAGGTACTTGTAAGATTTCACAATCTCAATGTCTGTTCCCTGGATGTTCACTTGATAAATCCCAGATACGAGCTAATAAATCATCTGGTTTCTTCAACTTTTACTCAGGACCAAAAATCTGCCTTTATATTTAAATAAAATAATGATTTCATATTTAACGTTATAATTATTGATATCGACTTTATCGTGATAACATCTTTTTCAATATCGCCCAGCTCTATCAGTAGATAATGGGAGTTTTATCACTAATGTGATTAAAGGATCGTCAATACTGGATTATTTGTTTTGTGTTCAGAAATTGCTTAACATATTTATGTATGTTAGGGTAACACTTCATGTGTCAGCTTGGTTTTCTTTGAGTCTGCTTGAGGGGAGAGAAAGTATCTGCTTGTGTGGGTGTGCGTGTGCATGTGTGTGTATTCAGAACCAACATATGAGCGTAAATGTCATCAAAACTTCCTGGCGGGTCTCTGCACTTTCCAAACCGTCACAGAGGGTTATTATATCAGTTTCACTATAATCCTTAAAGCAGTGTTTTTGTTTTGTTTTTCAATATTGCTTTTGTGCCTGCATGGGGGTGTGATACCAGAGTTTAGAACCTAAATGTCATGTTGTTTTGATGGTGTGCCAGAGCAGAATCACTGTTTTTATGAGGATGGGCAGGCTCTGTGGGCGTTGACACACCGAATCAGCCATGCTGTGTGGAGTAGACATCTAATGCCAGTGCCTCTCTCTGTCTCCCCATGTCTTTCTATTTGTCTCACTATATCTCTCCATCGGCCTTGTCTCTTTCGATTTCGTGGATCAAAAAGTGCAATCTGAGGCAAAACCGGCACGCAAATTTCCCACTGTCCACTGCATCAGTCGGGCCTCCTGGAAAAACACATCGCTTGTGCTGCAGGGGCAACAGGTCGTTACCAAGTAGTGTGAAAACAATTGATTGCAGTCGACCTGTACAAAGTAATTGCACTATATATTCCTTCAAAATTCAATATCACTGCAGCAAATACTCTGTTTTTCTAACCATCAAATCCCCAAACACGCACAAACACGTACCCCCCTGTGCTAGGTAGAATGTAATGCTCTCCACTGCCATTGTTCATTACTCTGCTGCACATGATACCCTGCCAACTGTGTGATGCACGCACCTGCTGGCCAATTCTCACTCTCTCTCTTGCTTTCTCTCTGTGTTTGTGGATTCAATTCAGTCCAAATGAGCTGTATTGGCATGAAATGTAACAAAATGAATACATGGAATACACCTCACTCTCTTTCCCTCCCTCTCTCTGGTCGACTTACTTGCTGGTTGTGTGAGATGATTCCAGCGTGGCAGGTTTGAGTCAGAGTTATATCGCTTAAAGAAAATGATACAGATGCTTTTCAGAATGTACATGGGCGGGTAGTTAAGTCGGTGAGGAGAATTTGATTATTTTATATACAAATGTGATTTGTAAAGCGAGCAATGTTGTGGTGATATCATCGTCTAGTGTCTTGCTTTTATCTTGCATCCACTCTCTTTGAGTCTGATTAAGAGGCATTCAAGTTCTCATGTCTGTGTCTGTGTGCATCAAAGTTCAGTTCTTAAGCTTGCTGATGTTTCAGTAATGATTTAGAGTAATAGTTTCTTTAATGGAACATCAAAGTATATCTCTGTCTCTCTGTGGTTCCTCATTTCACTGTTTCTCTGTAGTTTACTCCAATGCACAACCGCTCTGAGACATTTCTGTCGGCAGGCTTCAGCACAGTGTTGTGCAGCAGACAGACAGGCAATGCCTGTGCCCACAGTATTGGCTGTCTTCTATTTCCCACAGGACTTAAACGGGAAAATAAGGAGCGCCTCACTGCATAAAAGCTGTGAAGTCTTGCCGTTGGCACTAACGAATTCCGAAAGAAAGAGTCTGCAGAGGTGCTAATGTATTATAACCACAAGATTATTATGAGAGAGGCAGATTCTCTCGCTGTAGATTATTTAAGCTCTATTACACTATTGGCCCAAGTTATTTTCAGAATAAATTTGGCTTTTTTTCTAAGCTTTTGCAATGAGTAATTACTGTTTCATGCAGGACCTTTTCTCAAATTGTCTTTTGCCCAGTGCAAACAAGCATTAATAATTAAAATGTACTACCTCTGCATGGAATACAAGCCAGCTAAACAAATCTATAGCATCCTTTGACCAAACTGTAGATGCATTAGATTCATTTAAGTCATCAAAAGTTAAAGCTCCTGTCAGGAGTTTTTTTTTACAAAACAACCTGACTCGTACAGTGATGTTTCTTAATGGCCTATAAAAGCAAGGTAGAGCATTAGCAACAACATTGAACATTACTAAATTGTAACTTTTGATGTCAGCAACTGCTGCGAGGGGGTAGGTGTCGGACCTGACAATTCATTTGCGAATATCCAGAATAAGTTAAGAATTGGAAATAAAGCAAGTTGCGATTTCCTGTTAGAAAACATGATTTTCAAATGTACAGGACATGGTCAGTGTAGATGGGTATAGCTTTGTCCATATGGGGTGCCAAAATCAACACACAAAGAAAGTTCCCCACAGGAGCTTTAAATGATGCAAACAAAATCCACACCATTCTTCAATGAAAATAAATAAAACTCTACGACGAGATAGATGACGTGACAAGTAATCCAGTGGATAGTGCCAGAGATGAGTTTGATGTTATATGTTAAAATGACAGACATGAATAGAGGTAATTATAAGCAATCTAGCACTGAAACCCATTCACTATGGGTTATAGGAAAGTGTTAGGGCTTTTGGGCTTAAGTCAAGCTAAAAAATGGAGTGTGTCCATATTTTAATCTTGCTCTCTCTCTATTTACTGTGAAGTGTATTTTTACTAAATTCAGAATATTAACATTACCATAGATTGATCGGCAAAGACTGCCCCAATGCATTTCTGCTTTTGCAGCACCATTTCCTCCAAAACATCATTAAGCTGCACGATAAAAACCCACAATTTTCAAGATGAGGGCCCCGAGACTCCCTAGTTTCAATCATAGACATCTTTTTTATTTCTTTGCTCCCTCTTTTAATGCTGTCTAGCCCCATTTCATGCCTGTTCTTTTTTCTTCCTTAAATTAAAATGTGTAATCCTCACAAAGTCATACTGATAGGGATCCTTACCCTGTGATGATCTATTGAAACTGGACATATTCCTCTGTACTCCCTGGATTGGTTATAAAGTTGTGTTTATACGTTTATGGTAAGTACTGACTGTAAGATGCTTGTTAAAGTGAATCAGTCTTTTCAAATCCAAGCGTTACCAGAATGGACAGAACTTTGGTCTGAGTTTGTTAATCGTTAGTGAAATTGAAATAAAGGTAACCTGTTTGTGGTCAGAATCGTTAGTCAGTATTCTCTTATTCAACGTGTGGAAGCCCAGCCTGTCTGCACAGCTCTTGTTCTTCAATCAATAGAGGAGAAAAACAAGTAACGTTCGACAGCTGTATCCTGTGAGAATTTAGAGGAAAAGTTCTCTTTTCTTATTTTGCAAGGCACAGCTGTTTCTTTACACCCAGCTGCTGCCTCACTCTGACAGGCTTTTCAAGGAAAATAAAGGAGTGTATTCAAAGGTTTGACCACAAGATGAAAGTCTTTCTCTTTTCAGGTTTGTACAAAACAAGTTTGGTCAAGATTTCCATCACACAAACATGCATTTCAGATGACTCAGACTTAATTGGATTGTGGCACGGAGCTTTGTATCATCCATGTACAAGAGAGGAATTTATTTTAATTATTAAACATGTAAACATTAAATTGGAAGCACCAAAAATTCTCAAAACTGTAGGTCAAAATTCATCAACATTATTCAATTTTTACAATATGTATTTACATGCATGCTATCATCACAAATCTGTTTTCAGTTCTTTCACCTTTGTCCTTTATTGGTTGTAACTTCTAGCTTGGATAGCTCACGCCCCCTGTGCTTTCTCACTCTGTATGTCAGACCTGCCAACACTCCCGATTTAGGCAGGAGTCTACCGCTTTTTAACCTGTTCTCCCGCTGTACTCCTGAGTTGTTATTTCTCTCGATAATCTCCCTATTTAACGTTGATGTCAATCAAATGAGTGTCCCTCAACTTCTACGGGGGGCTTGCATGCTCATTCAATCTGATGGGTTACGTGCATATAGACGAATTGTTATGAGTTTAACAAACTTCTGCACTGTTTAAAGATTTTATCCACCTCTCATTAAAGTGGGTTAGCCCTGTTCTTATCAGCTAACTTAAGTTGTGACGTGCAATAGCGTAGCAATAACTATCACAATATCCCAGGTGAAGTTATGAAATCACTAAACTCTACCCGATAACCTCAGGTGGAGATGCAGAGGAAATCTCTTCCTTCTTTAAATTAAAGAGCAGAAAGCAGCAGAGGCTGAGGATGTAGAGGTCACTGTAGGTCATATAACATTTAGCTGTATGTAATAAATATAATTTAAAGGACCCAGGTAAATGACTTAAAAAAAGCACATAGAGATGTAGATTGAATAATATTATAATGGTGTTAACATCAAAATATGGTGACAATGCAAACCACTCTACTTAGCATATGTGTGCCTTACTCCTCACTGCAGTGGCTCACTCTACTGTCACACATGGATCTTTAAAGTTTTGTATGTTTTCTTTGCTATATTTTACTGCAAACCTTGAAATTAAGAGACATTTAATGTATTTGACTTACATATCAGTTTATTAAATATATTAATCTGCAGTGTAGAGTCATATATGGACAGGGTTGCTGGGTATAGGCTGATTTTACGATACTCCAGAAAATCTACCTATTTTTCACTGTCCAATGTTGGCAGGTAGGGTATGTGTGTTGGTACATTAGTTGTTGTGATGGCTACCCATACTTGCATCTAAAACAGCAGTTATTCTCTCCTCATCAGCACAACACTACAGCCTGTTTATCATTAGGTTACCATGAAGATAACTATTACCATTATTATGTGCTGTAGATTGATACTCGCTCTTTGTGGCAACACAATACCATGTGTTTTTCCCAGATCTTAAGGCCACTTGGCATCTAAAAAGAAGTCCTCATCCTTCTGGTGTTTGTGCTTCATTAGGAAATTTAAATGAGCCTCTTAACAAAGCTTCTATTTATATCTTCATCAACTATATCAGGCTTTTCTTTGCACCTGAATCATCCTCTTTCTACCACAATACCCCACAAATCCACTGGGTCCATCACAATCTTCTCATTTTCCTTTGTGGCCTTTTTTACTTTCTATTTATTTTAATCTCATCCTCTCTTAAAACTTCCAATATTTGCAGGTGCTTCACAGGTCTAGTCTCCAGCTGGTTGTCCTTCTTCCTCTTCCCTCCCCTGGGCGATCGCTCCCCTCTTTTAGTTGTCCTCTCTTCGATTTTTCTTCATCATCTGGCTTCAGCTTTCCTTCAATGTTTACTGATATGAGTGAAGAGTATCTCCCAGTCCCTGAGCTGCCTCTCATTTAAATGCACCACTTCATTACGTGGAGCCTGCAGCCACAGACCTTTTAGCTGTTTCCAAAAATGTCTCCTAGAAATGGGTTGGCACTGTTCCAGAGCTCCACAAAAATCATTACTCAGGAGGTTCTCAAAACTACTTTTAAAGCAACAACAAAAATCTAATTTACAATACTCTAACTGGAGCTGCTCATGTCACTAACAGCCCATTTTTGACAAGTTTGCAGTCAAGGCTCTGGACAGAAAGACCAGGCTGTGTATAGATCATGAGAGAGGAGGTCTGTCAGGCTGCACTCTGTTCCTCTGAGATATGGAGCCAGCCATGCATGTGCATTGTCTCCTTCTTTTTCTTTTTTTTTAAACACTACACACATTCAGAATCTGCCCCATTATTGACTCAGGATGGCTTTGAGCAAATTGAAGATAGGACTCTCCTATTGTGCAGCAGGGAAGAGTGTAGATGCAATACAATTCAGCCTCAGTCGCAGCTGCAAAAGCCAAAGCTGTAATCGTTTGGGTTCTTCTTCAGCTGCAGTATTTCACTGCTTTGATTAGATTTAAGTTTAGCCTTGTTTGAGATAGGTTGGGAGTTTCTTGTTTGTTTCCAAATCGGTTCTCCTAATCATGTGCAAATGTATTTACACATGTGAAGTGGTGGCTAACAGTATTAGAACGCCTGACAGATTTGAATATATTGACCTTTTTTTTTACTTCCAAAACATGATTTAATTTCATAATGTTCATGAAACATGCAGATGGTTGGTCTGAGCAGATCTGTTATTTTCCAACTCACCTCAAATTTGCTCGATGGTGTTGAGGTCTGGACTTTGAGGGCTCCTGTCCATCATTTTCAATGCTCCAGCAGATTCATCTGTTGCAGGTGGTTCCGGCAATAGTTAGAAGAATGTTTAGAGTTATTGTCCTCTTTGAAAATAAATCCAGTCCCAATGATACGACTCCCAGATGGTACTCTGTGCCTCACCAGAATGTTTTGGTATACTTTCTTATCCATGATGCCATCAGTTTTCACTAAGTCACCTATTCCTGAGGCTGAAATGGCATTTTGAGATGCTTCATTTGTCTGTCTGAAAGTAATTTTTTTTTACCTCTCCCCTTTCAGTTCTGGTGTGAATTGGTGGCATCATGGCGGTCTAAAGTGTACTTTATGGTATTTGGACTGTATCTCAAGTCCTTGGCTATGCGGCGGTAACTCCAACCAGCATTAAAAAAGGGCCTTTGTTCGAACCCGTTGCCCATTCATTAGCTCCTTCTTCACTTTTGCAATGTTCAGAGAGCAACATGTGTTCAAGACTACTTACAGAGGCTGAATTTATACCAATTTGTGGTGTGGCCTCAGTTACAAAACCCTGATGTTACCAAGCACTTAATGAGCAGGAGAGTCCTTTTACATTCAAAAGAACCACACAGCTGTGTCCTAAGGCTCTAGCATCACCACCAATTTAACCGCAATAACACCTGACCATGGTCACACAAGTAATTTGATTTCTTCTGTGAAGGAACATGATTGTGACTTTGACTGTGAGATAAGCCTAGCTTGTTTTTTTTTAAGGAAAACTACCTAAATCTCCTTATGATGGCTCTGTTCTATGGTTTATAGAGCATTATGATGACTTCGTAGATATTTCATTCATTTTATGGCCAATTCAACAAAAACAATCGAAACCTTTCAGTATGCCTAATAGTGTTCTAATACTTGTGAACACCACTGTATGTCAATGTCCACAATGATGCAGTTGTTTGCCCTCCAGGGTTATAAAAAGAGTGAAACACTGAATATTTAATTCAAGCTAACGAGCACTTATCAGCTTTGTCAAAATGGGTTTCACACCTTGGCCAGTAGAGCTTCTTGACTTTTAACTACACACTAATTACAGCACTGTCAATAAAAGAATGTTATAACACCCTTTAGGTATTTTTATTTAATATTTTATTGTACTTAATGTATCCAAGAGTTTTATTGTAAATGGCTTTACTGCTTTTATTTCAGTGTCATGTAATTCAATGAAAGAGCCTGTTAACTAAAAGCTTTTCAAATGAATGTATCGCTGATGTTTGTTGAGACCTTGCAGACTGTTGATTCTCTTACATCAGGGGCTTTATATGTTGTATTATTTTATTCAGCGTTTTGATTTAATGTGGTCGGGGTTAACCCGGGAAAACTTTAGAAAACAAGCCCTTTAAAGTTATCACACCGTTGACTGAATGAACAGTTCTGGCACAGTCTTGACAGAAATCAACCCATTGGAGTTTGAATGAGCTGGTACTTGTGTCAGGAATGATTTTGCACAAAGAATATTACATAGGCTTTGTCCACATTGTTCCTCACTGAATGCATCAATGAAGGGTTCTTTGCAGTGCAGAAGGTCTATACATGTTTGTGCACATTCATACTGTCAGTGTGCGTGCAGCACTCAGGTGAAAATTGCAGAATAATTCGTGTAACGGGGAGCGACAGAACAAACAGGTTAAAAGCAGTCTTCATGGCGTGTAGTCAGACATGTTTTGCTGCAGTGGTTCAGGCTGGTGAACATCATCATGTCAGGCTGCCTACAGACATTTATTATATCACTGTGAAGCACTATGAGAAGTAATACCTCTAAATGGCTCCGGCGGTAATGATTCATTAATTGCATCAATTAGAATTATGTCGATTCATTGCATCGATCTGCTGAAAGAAGGAAAGCCAGATTTAGCAAGTGTCAATCTGAAGGCTTTAATTTGGAATAATCACTCTGACATAAACTGCAATCATAACCAGGGTTTTTTTTTCCGGATTGCTTCCATTACTGCTGCAACTTCTGCTGTCAAAAAAATGCTGTGGCTACAAATGCCACTTCGACTAAGGCCACTGCTGCCGCTGCTGTCACAACAACAAGTAATGTTACTGCACAGAGAGAATTGTGTGTGCCAAACCCTGTTAAGGCAATCATAAGTAAACACATTCCAGCAATGAGTGCAGCTGTTAATGAGTTTTATAGTTCATCAGAATAAAAGAAAGTGTTTTGGTTAATCGTTAGAGAATCCATTTGTTTGCTTTTTTCTCTTAAATAGAGCCGAATCACATCAATGAAAGAACATACTAATAATTCCTTTCAAGCACATTGCAAGCCTGAATAATTGAATTAAATTGCTGTCAAGCCACTAATCCACAAAGCTACTGAGCTTTTTAATGTCTGGAAAAAAAAAGCTAGCCTCTCTTTACAGTTTACTGCAGAGAGGAGCTCATCCCTTATCTTGCCTACAGGTTGAAGAAAACAATATGCAGAGACCTTGAGTCAGCCTTGGAAACTCCACATGGGGAATAACCTCCGAGCTCTCTGTGTGCCAAACAACAAAACTTTTCAAGCAGTGCCAGCAGAAAAGTAACTCACCATTCAGCTGAGATTTTATTTGCTTTCACCATAGTATAATATTAGAACATTTCTACCTGCTTTCCCCCTCTCATGTAAACATTCAGATCTGTGCTCACGAAAAAATATTACAAGAAATATGTGTGTAGCAACAATGAGACACCAAAACACAGAATGAAATAATGCAGTTACAGTTGAGGGGGAAACTGTCACCCAGATGTGCCAAAGAGAGATCAGATCAGTGCTCAGCCTGTATTACATTCTGCTACGAGAGCCCTTGAAACCTTCCTTTTTATCCTCGCTCTAATAAAACACAAAGAGAAAGACAAGCCAAAGCCTACAAGTGTACAAACAACAAGTAATCTGACTGTTATTGAGGACGTGGGACAAGTAATCAAGAAGTTATTAGTTTTTTCTGCTGTGTGCCCAGATTCTGTCGGTCGTGAAATGTCTTTTATTTGATTTTTTTGAGCATTTCAGCTTACATTTCATATCCTGTTTGCCTGTACAATACCATAGATCTCTGCTTGTTATTTTGTAACGTGGAACCAGTCGGAGAGGCATGAATATTTTAAGACCCCGTGAAATGTGAATCAGAGCTCAGTACACAGTTAATTTTGATAAAAGGGAGTTATGGACAGATTTTCAGCAGAGGTTTTTTATGGTTGAATGTCTGCACCGCATTCATTCCAATGACGTTATCCTTTTGATTTGAGAAGGTAATGATAAAACACCCCACCAGCATTGACTGTTTTTGATGTTTGATGCCCATAGTCCCAGAAATACACCAATTTTGATTTGCATTTAACACTACAAAGCATTTGAGCGCATCTTCTTAAGCAACACCTCAAAACACAAGATCTCAGCTCAACTGTGAGACATTTGAAAGCTAAATAAGGAATCTTGCTTTACAGTTACATCAAGGCTATAGTTCTGAATTTTCAGCACCCGTGTGCAAGAATTTTGACATCTCTGATCGCCCACAAGAGATTTTTGCATCGATCAGGACCAGCATGGCATCTTTTTTCATTTTACCTCAGATGGTCCTTTATGAAGAGAAGCAAAAAACAGTCATTACTTTCTCTGGGAGCATACAAATGACCATGTTCTCCAGCTTCCCTGCTGGGCTGCCGAGATAATGTTATTCATTTTCCATTTATAAGTGAAGCACAAATCAAAAACAACTTTTTTATCTACAAGGATTCATAGTTACTCCACGCTGCACTCCATGAGCTCTTTTCTCTCTTTTTATTCCCCCCCCTTATCCAAAAGAAGAGGCTGATAACATGCCGGAAAAAAGTTCTGCAGCGCAGTGTGTACTTTTTTATTTTGTGCTGCAGTAAAAGTATAAATATGACCTTTGGAGAGGAAGGTAGAGTGGAGAAGTAAGAAGTCTGCAAGTGATAGAGATATCAGGCTCCCCTTCCGAAGTGTGGCACTCGGTCAATCGCAGACTGATGCGATTTAGCAGAGACAAGACAGAGAGTGATGGTGAAATAACAAGGCAGCTGTCCTCACCTGACGCACGTACTGTAGGTGATCTAGTAGCCTCTTCTCAGAGGACACAGGAAGTTGGTGCATTGGTTTTTCAACTGTAGCTTTTCTGCCTCATAATGCCTTATTTAAATGAAAGTAATTAGCATTAGTTAGCATTTTTGGCTAGAGCAAAGACTTCCAGATGAATAAATATGTTTATGTTTTATATATAGGGAGTAGAATATTTAAAACAAACAGATTTTTAGTTATGCTGTGAGCATTTTTATAATTAGATGTCAGTTATCCACATATATAAGGGTGGATCAATGTGAGTTGCCATCATACAAACATGGGAGTGCTTTGTAGTTGCACTATTGTACACTGAGGTCATTCTCGGCTATGGCTAATGCAAAAAGAGTGCCAAAGACTAACCCTCACACAGAGTGCTTCTCAGAGTTTGTTCCATTTTCATTCCCCCTTTAGAATCCTTTGTGGGCAAGGACTGCCAGCAGCGCTGCATGAGCGGTTCCTTCTCCAAAATTTAAACGACACTGGGGTTCTTCAGATGGTATTCTCTAGAATCAAAGTGACATTAAAGAATGGAGCAATTGACCCAGAACATACTAGAGGCTTTTTCGTTTAAATGCCACTTAAAAACTTATAGCTTTGAGCCCTTGATAAAGACTTTTGTCTCAGACATAGTGATTTAAGCACAGACTGAGGGGAACCTGCTCTCTGTGTTCACATGAAGTCCTTGCCAGTGATGCTCATCCCTTGTGACGTTGAACCTACTTTCTCTTCCGCACATAAAAAGCTAGTTTCACCTCAGAGAGCTTAGAAGAAACACTATAACACACATCTTGATTTATGTTTTTATTTTGAACTCTGGACAAGCACGTTTATTTATACATGCTCCTTGTTTATAATAAGAACTAATGCACCCTCTACTTAAACGCCTCCTCATTAAGAGGTTGGGTGGAAGAGGGAGCTCTATACATTTTCGTCTACATTATGTCGTAATGAGAAAGATGGCTGCATTATTAATGCCTGCTTTTTGTGTTCAACTGTAGCTATTGCAAAGCCCCACACATCATACATTTATGCTGCGTGATACTGGGATGAAGGCTGCAGGCTATTTCACCGACAGGTATGATCGGGCTAATTCAGCACTTTCAGTAATAAACTCATATGTTTCCAAACACCTATGGATTGTTGGGGAAGTTTCCTACAGCCAGGCTGTAATAGATGCTTTGTTTTTGCTCCACAGATCTAGAGTAATGAATGGCTGATCCCACATGTAAGTTTGGATGGTGCCAGGGAATACTTTTGGTGTATTCATCAAGCAAACTAACATGTCACAACATGATTTAGCCACCTCTGAAGCATTGTTTGGGTGGAATACATTTTGGCAGAGGGATCATCACACACAACAGAGGAGATTCTTTCAATCTATTAACCCAATGCATCAAAGAGGCTGTCAAAAATGACTGAAGCTCTTCTCCTCAGTTTTTCCTCATAAACCTAATGACATTCTGCTACCAGCTCCAGTGTCGTTGTTGTTGTTGTTTTGTGGGAGGATTGTGGAAAGGGAAAAAAACAACCTCGAAACACCAGACTGTCTCAATCCTGCCCAGAAAGTGTCTGCGTCTCTGTTATGGATATATGGGAGGAAATTGAAAAACAGAATGAGGTTAGAAAATATGTAAAGGTTTCCAGGATGTTAATCCCTGGTACTGTTTTGCAGAAATACCTTCCTGTGCTGAGCAGAAAAAAAGAGAAAGAAAAATCCTAAAGGTGCTAGTCATGTGATGTAGCTTTGCAGAATGCTGAAGCCATTTATCATTGTTATGAAGGCTATCATGGGACCTTGCACAAGAGTCCTTTATAATAAGTGCTCTGTTCTCTCATATTTTCAGTGCTGCCACACAAATGCATACATCCCACACAGCAAAAAAAAGAGGGTTAGTTTAGTCCTTTATTTTGTGCTGTATTAGATGTATAAACCTTGCTAATGCATGATGTCTTTACTCACAAACCACAAAGAAGAAAAACACACTATGTTCAAACTCTGTGTCCTTTTCTCATAAATAATTGTCTGCTCAAACATCCTCCATTCCTTTCAGTTTTCCGTTCCACTCCAGACTGTATCTGGCTTTGTTGTAAAATCATTAAAGGCATTGACGCTTGCCTCTCTACCGCTCACACTATGTTGTGTTAAGACGAAATGGTTGTAAATGTCATGCCCTTTAGCAGCACAGGCATGTCTTTCCTTGAATAACACTATAAAATGAGTACCTGCCATAGCTAAATGCCATGCCAGAGATCTCGCCTAAATAGGTCATTTTATGCCTGGTCACTTAATACTTTGACCGTTAACTTAACAATACCGTTAACCCGTGTGCGTGTTCCATGCTGTACGTAAATACATTCACCCTGAAATTACTCACTCAAGTCTTCTGTGTTTTCTAGCTTGTCAGAAGCTGATGGGAACGACTTGTACTCATGGGTAAAGCGTATCCATAAATCAAACTGTATAAATATGTCAGATACATCAAGTGATAAAACAAATGGAAAGCCAAAACCCACAATCCAACAATGTCTGAGAGAATAAATGGTTAGAGAATAAAACTATTACAAACTGGTTTCAGTCCAAATGACAGAATATTGTTTTAAGTTTTGTTGACTTGTCCGGTCTTGGGTTTGAAGTGGGCAGGATTAATCGGGAACATCTATCACCTAACTTCACAAGGAAAAGTCATGCGGCAGCTATTTCACTGTCTACACTGCCACGGCTGATTACTGACATCCACTGATGCAGCAAGCATTAAGCATCAGCAGGGAGAGGTAAGCTTAGTTATTTTATATACTGGATAGTGTCACCACAGAGGTATCATCGAGGACCAAAAGCACAAGTATCTCAGCTAATGTTGCATGCTAGTTGTTAACGCAGGAAGATAGCAAATCCCTTTGTGTCTAGCCATTCGGTGACAACATTTTCCATTGGCAGGGCTTCTGCCTCCGGATACTCAGAAAGCTCAAACATTTGCGCTACACTGATTGTCTCGTGTGATTGTTGTGTGATGAAACAGAGAGACGTCAATCAAAGTTACAATATCCATGCCCACGCAATCTTAAAAGTTTTTTCAACTAGTTTTTTCACGTTTTAGTCAGATATCAGTGGATCAATCAATCAATCAATCTGTATTTGTATAGCGCCAAATTACAACAAACGTTATCTCCAGACGTTTTTACAAACATAGCAGGTCTAGACCATACTCTATGTTAAATTATTAACAAAGACCCAATATCAAGACAGGATACAGTCCCCTCTTACTGACAGGACTTGATCTTATATCATCTAAATCCACCATGAGCATTGCACCTCGCAGTATTTAGCTAGTTACAGTGACATGGAAAAACTTCCCTTTTTTTACAGGCAGAAACCTCGAGCAGAACCAGACTCATTTTAGACAGTCATCTGCCTTGACCGAGTTGGGGTTAGAAAGAGGGAGAGAGGCGAATAAGAGAGGGAGAGAGCGTGATGATAGTAATGAGACGGATAGTTGTAGTAGTAGTAGTAGTAGCTATTGCAGCTGGAGTCCAGCATGTCCACAGCAGGAGGACGAAACCTATAAGACAATGGAGCTCAGGGACTCCAGAAAGGCCTATGGTTAGTAACTTTCAATGTGACAGGGAGAGTTAAAGTTAGTGATTGCGGGGGGATAGGGGTGAGATAGGATCCCAGTGTGTCAGTCCCCTGCCAGTCTAGGCCTATAGCAGCATAACCAAGAGATGGTCAAAGCCTGAGCCAGCTCTAACTATAAGCTTTATCAAAAAGGAAAGTTATAAGCCTAATCGTAAGAGCAGAGAGGGTGTCTGCCTCCCGGACCCTGACTGGTAGATGATTCCAAAGGAGAGAGGCCTGATAAGGTTCTACCTCCCATACTACTTTTACAGACTTTAGGTACGACAAGCAGGCCTACATGCTGGGAGCACAGTGTTCTAGAGGGGTAATATGGCACTATGAGCGATTTAAGATCCTTAAGAGACCCTCAATTTCAATATCCCATTTATATTTCATCTGCATTTTACTACTGGAGCTATTATTTTTAAGAGTTTCAAGAACTTTAAAGGAAGATAAACATGATAACAATAAAGGAACCATTATTCAAATTTAACATGGATGACCTGTTACATATAATATCTGATACATTTTGTGCAGTGACTCAGAGTAGCCCAAAGCTTCAAGCTGCTCCACCATGCCTGGCATGCCATCTGATTTGGGTGCAAAGCCAGCTCCCTTCCGAAGGTTATTTCAGGCTTCTCATGAAGCTATGCAAAGCACATGTTCTCATTCCCAATACACAGACAACTCCTAAGACACTATATTTTGATCTCTGTGCATCTGAGGCTCAAGGAAGGGGGGCTTAATGTTCCATGAATTTGAACGAGCTGCGGTTCAAAGCTGCAGACACCCCTCCGGTCTCCTGTATCCAGCTTGTGCTTCTTGTTTCATGGCCGCTGCACGCAGTGTCCTGGGCTTGTCTCCTGGGAAAGAAATAGAAAGCTCTGCAGATGAGACTCTAGAGAATTTTTTTTAAAAACTACATGTAATTTTCTAGCACTTTCGGGTGTGCCGAAGCATTGTGGGAACTTTTTTATTAGACTGTTTAAAACCAAAATCCTTAAATTCAAATGTGTTTTAGATATCTGAAACTGTACTTCACTGCTGTGAGGGCTTTGCTTAGCTTGTTTTTATTTCTACACATTGTGTTGGTGTGAATGTGTCTCAAAGCACTGCTTATGTGGGATATTCAACACAGAAAATCTAACTGAATTGGCCAAAGGTTTAAATCTGGAACTCTAATCAGCTGGTAAAATGTTTATTAAATAAAGGCAAACATCTGGCTAAATTTGAGGAGAAAGCACATTTTCAGACACTTCTTTTAATCCGTCTTTAGAGAGAAATTGCTTAAACAAATTCAACAGTGGTAAAGTTGTTAGTTTTATAACTAGTTTGTTTGCTTGTACATGTCTTATAAAAGCTGAATTTTGGTGCTACTCTGCTCAAGCTATCAGATCTGTTTTATTATTGATCACATTACTGTAGATAGAACACTGATGCGTTAAGCCCTTTTCAAACATGAACTCCTGACATTTTCTGCACATTTCACATATAATTTCAGGACATCTGGGCCCTAATACTTTCAAGAAATTGCCTTTCGCACATCCAGCTCGCAGCAAAAGATTGAAAGTGTCAGACTACTACAACTCCATATTCTCCATTTCGTTCAGGTAAAAAGGGGCAGCTGGGTAGCATGTGGAGGAGAAAAAAGTGGAGTCATTCTCCATTATTATGAAACTTTAAGTTTGTATATGGCTGTAAGATGAATAGATATTCCCGCATTACAAACACAATAGTAAAAAGCACTATGCAGATGACTGCAGAGCAGAGAAACTCTGCTCAACACGAACACTGACATCACCCTGCTGCTGTGAACCTGCTGCCTTCACATATTGTCTCTCTCAACTCTGCAGAACTTTCATTCGAGGGAGAGAAAAAAAAAGACTGCGTAAAGAATAAAGTGACGAGTAAAGTGAACTTGTTTTCGTTCACACATGCCCCAATAAAGTCTGAATTTTCAGGAGGGCAGTGCATGTGTGAAAAGGGCAACAGAGAAAATGTTCTTCGCTAAATTAACTGAATTATCCACAGAGATTAATCCAATTATTCCTCATTCTTATTTTAAAAGGGTCTTCTATTCCTGAAAAAACTAGCTACCCATCATCGCTGCTCTGCTCCACTCAACCCTTCACTATACATGAACAGAGCGCACGCTCAAGTGTGCCACCCGTCCCCCTGGGGAGACACTCGGCAGCACGCAGAGATGAAAAAGAATGTATTAACATACATTTTCAATTAGTGTCTGAAGCTTGAACAATCAGCTCTCCCCATTCTGAAGCAATGAGCTCCCGACACAATGTACTGATGCTGTCTTATGGGAGGTGAAAAGTCAGAGGTGCATCTAGTCTGCAGCCCAAACATGCTGTCTCGGTTAATGATGATGATGTCTTATTCATTTCAGAGAAGACTCTGGAAGGTCTATTAGAAAGATCAACAAGCAGTACCCCCTAATGCTGATATATTTCTTGGAAGAGGCATTGTATATTTCCAAATTGAACTGTGTGTTTTCTCTTTGCAAAATGAGATTTGTCTATTGGCTGAAGAATGTATAATAAAAGTGAAATAAGTGAGTAAATAAAAAGTGATTGGTGTGGCTTTGAGGGAGATTTATATGCTGTGCACCCCACATCGCAAAAACTAAAGAGCAAGAAATCAAGGTGTGCCACGGACAAAGTGCTCCTGACCCTTTCTGTGCAGACAGCCAGCAGACAGCACAATCTTGATAACAAAATTGCTGTGTGCCATTGAATTGCCAGTGACACACCTAACCTAATGCACCTCCAGACTGACCTCAGTGCAGCACAAGTCACCCGTATGCTACACCGTGCAGACACAATGAAAAATGGCACAGCAGAAAAATGCTGTGAAAAAGAAACTTGGAAGTCCTGAGGTACAAACGGCAGCGTCTGTTGTAGATAAATCTGATAATTTATGTTATGTTCAAATGTAGCCTGAATCTGTCAGTTTTTCCACCAAATTTACATAAAAGAGGAGAGGAAGACAAGTATGGTTTTAATAAGGGACTCGACATGAGGAGAGGGATAAAATGTAAGCACTGAATACGTCGGTATTAATAGATTGAAGCAGGGGACACGTCACAGGGGAGTGAGTGAAAGACACAGAGTAAAAGAATTAAACTGACGAGTGCTGAATGGAAAATTGAAGTGGATCCTATTTACCTTAGCTTCCGAAAACTAGGGTGACAGGGTCTGATGGAGGCTCTCCTGCCACCAGGGAATTCAGCATAGGTGATGTGGAAAAAGAGCGATGGGGCTGAGTTACACCCTGCAAATGAATAATCCAGCAGCCTCACAGAATCCCAGCTCTCTTAAACAGGCCAGCGTCTGTGGGACGAGTCAGAGAGGACAGCTTGAGGCTGCGGTTGTCTTCTTTTTTTTTTTATTGACCTCTTCACACCAAGAGAGGAAGACAGAGATATGATGCATGACTGTACAAGAAGGTGTTTTTTCCTCATGCTTCTGTCATGTTAAAGTGAGAGTGTGAGGTGCATCTTCTTGCCGAACGTCTGAAGGTGCTGACAGCTTCCATTTTCCTAAGCCGAGCCCTTGAAGTGAAGGGCAAATACTAGGAAGAGGGTGTTTTGCACATTTCCTCTCCACAAGTCCATCACTGCGCTGAGCACTTACAATACCTCTGCCTCCCCTCTTGCAACCATTGATAGATTGACTGATCTGTGTCTATGAAAAATCAATAGGACAACCATTGGAGTGCCCTTCATTGATTTTTATGGACTGTACTCACTGTACTAACAAGTTCAGGCTTTTCATTCTGTGAGAAAGTGTGCCGCTTCATGACTCCGCAGACAACAGGTTGAAACAAAACCATCAGAGCACATAATAACCGAATGGTGGAGGCGGATCGAAAAAAATGTGTTCCTTTTTTTTCTGCCCAACAGAGTGAAGTTCAGCATGTGTGTGCTCTTCACTTCAGATCACAATTGTTTGAAATCTTTATGACATGGCAAACGAGTGGATGTTCTGCCTTCAGGTGAAAAGTAAAGGCCAACTGCAACCAAGTTGTACTTGCTCGGCACAACACATTTGAATACCAAAGGCTGAAACATCCTCAATATTTCACAAGATTTCCTGCTGCTACAACGGTTTCCCTTTTCATAAAGGAAAAAAAAAAATCACTCTGAAGCTGTTTTTTTTCCTTATTTGCATAATGTGATGCTTCATTGCCTAAGCTCTTTGTTGGATGCGCTCACAGTGGTGGTGGCACATTTGTTTCCAGAGCTCAGCTAGATGCGGAGAGCACTGATCCTGCTCATCTGTTCAAAATGTCTACGCACTCTTCCCCTCTGCAGACGGCTTGAAAATTAACCCAGTTTGATCTCAGTCCTTTGCTTTCCGCTAAACTTGTTTTCATATATCATACAGACTGCACCTGCTTTGTTTTTCATGGTGAGAGGAAAGAGGCCCCATGTGGTCCCAGTTTTGCAAAATGCTGTTTACCAACCCATTTCAATACATGCTAGTCTATCTGTCGTCCTCTCTTTACTCTCCCCTCTGATTTATCTTGTCTCCCTTTCTTCCTCAGTGAGTGGTATCCGCTGCCTATGTTCCCAGGCCCTGCAGACCGTCATTCTGTAATATTAAAGTCATTTAACGGCATGATTACTGATATTACTAATGGAAGAAGAAACCAGGTCCCAGTACGGTGAAAAGAAATAGATCCCCCTTGACTGCATGAATATTAGACGCTCCGGTGAAGCATGGCTAAAGTTGGCTGTTTACTAATTTGGTTAGCTAATTTCTCAGACCAAGTCTGGGATTTGATTCAAGAATAAGCCCAGTGGGATAAATCTCAAATTAAAATGGCAAGAGGGGATCTGAAATATTTAATATGTCTCTCTCTTGCACACACACTCCCTCGCTCTCTCTCTCACATGCAAGGTCTTCTTATCTGCCTCCCTCTCCCTTTCTCAAGGCTACAGCTTAGATTTTTTTTCCAGTGTGTGTGTGTGTGTGTGTGTGTGTGCGTGCGCGTGTGTGTGTGTTTCCGTGAATTACTTTGAACACCTGTGTGTCTGTGAGTTTGAGATGCTGGCTGGATGTATGAGTGCCACTCCGAGCAAGGCTTGGCTGAGTGATGATGTACCTTTGCTCTGTGTGTCTTTGTGTAGTGCATGCGTACATGTGTATGTGTGTGACTTTGATAACGCACCCCTCCCTTTCCCCCCTCTCCCTCTCTCCCTCTCCCTGCTCCGTCCCTTATCGGTTCCCTGAAAAAAAAATCACACCACACAGATAAGCAAGATCAGTAATGCGACTTTGTCTGCATTTTTTATGTCTGCTGCAAATGCATGAGATTCATATTTCAGGCAATTTAATTTTCCGCTCATATTTCAGTCTTTAAGCACTTCATCAAGGCGTGTATGTTCACTGTGTTTTAATCAGGGATGAAATCGCAGAGGCTTAGAGTGCCATTGATTAGCATGACAAGGCTGCTGTCGTTTACAGTAATAGAAGTGTGAGATTGTAGTTTTATGGTATTAGTAAAAGGTCAAGCATCCGCAGGGGTTCTAAATTTCTGCTCTCATAGCGCCTTCCATGATGCATTTCTTTTGTAGCTACTTCTTACTTACTCTTCCACTGTCTCCACTCATCTATTCCCCCGTGATATATTTCTTCATCCTGCCTCTTTTTTCATTTCCCTCCTTTCTTCCATATTCCTCTGAGCCCTACCCAGAATAGGACTAGGTCGGGCTGGACACGCAGTGATTTAGAATCTCCTTACCTTCAAGGTCTTAATGCTATTCCCACAACTGCTTGAATACCCCTTCTTTATTTTCTATTAAAGAAAATGTATTCAGTAGACCGAATCGTTTTTCACACCTTTCATGCCGCCTCTCTCTTGTTACTTTGCTGCGACTGGTGCAACTGTCTTCATGGGCATTTTGTAAAGTCTTTGCTATTCAGCCACATAATTAGCCGAAAACACTTTTCCTTTCTTTCTCCAGGAAAACAAGTCCCCTGAGCTGGTGTTTTCGTCCGAGGCGGGGAACATGCAGAATCAGAGCGAAGATCCAAACAAATAATTACCCTTCATTTGAAAACACTCAATTAGCCTCTATTTCAGAGTAAAATAATGAGCTAGTACCACCACGCTGAACTCTGGAGTTTCAGCTGTAATTAGTCTAAAAGATGGCAGCCCAGTGGCTCCGTGGACGATAATAACATGACTGCTTCATAAGCCTGACAGCAAACATAGCACAATACTAACTCAACACATTTACTGTGTCTATAACCTGTTAAAGCAAACAGCTGTGTTTTTTTCCACTGTTTTCGTTGGAAAAGAGAGGATTAAAAGGAGAGGCGACACATAAAAGGAAAACAGACAGAGGAGAAAAGGTTGGTGGGCTGTGTGGCAATCAATGAGCTCTGCCGTGGCGCTGACATTTCTATCTCTCAGGCTGCCACTGAGGGCTTTCCCTCTGTACTGACGAGCTGCAAAGCATTGTCTGCATTCCTATATGTATCTCACCCGTTTATGTGCACACTGTATAGCCTCTTTTATCAAGGTTAGTGGAAGCAGCCAGCACATCCTGTGAATTAAGGCCTCTGTGTTTGGAGTGAATTAATGTTATTGCTGTGTCTCTAACCCACCATTGACGCTGGAGTTTTTCCTTGAGAGATGGCTCTGATTGATGCCAATTCCAATAAGGTGGATTTGCCTGTTTGCACTTTGGGAATATGCTTAATGTAGAACTCTGTCACAGTCAATATCAGTGTAGTGGACCTTTAAGTTCCCAATGCTCCATACTAAACACTTATATTCATCTCCCGTGGGGAATTAATGCAAACACACACACACACACACAAACACACACACTGAGACACACTGTATCATTGCATTGCTCTGCTGGAATTTGCTTCCATACCATCATTCTCCACCGCCTCTAAAAAAACACACTTCATTGGAGACTTGAATTCTTTGAGTGTCCCTGCAGATTCTCAGTTTGTTGATGAGTTCAATGACATTTGAGTGTGTGCATTTATAGTACCCCAACACTTGAGACACACACAGCAAGTCTGGCACAAAACAAATATCAAGCATTATTCCCTCACCTGTCTGATGAGAGCGGGGAGAAACTTTCCTCTACTTTGAAACCAATTGGTAGATTCTTTAACACGTGTAAGCACGTACACCGCCATGTGTAATAACTTTAGGTTACAGCCCAGTGAGAGCTCGCTACATTTCTCTTCCCGGCACCACTGATCTGGAGCCAATCCCCCATGGCCAATATTGACTTAACAACTGTGGCAGGAGGTGGCAAGAGACCAAGACAGCCAGCCACCAGCGAGGAGACCAAGACAGGACGCAGCAAAATATGGGATGTAGGAGGAAGACCGTGACATTACTTTCAGTCACCTTGAAGTCTAACAACCGCTCTGACTGATAACGTCAGCAAATAGCTTGAATACCCGAATGGACTGTAGAAAATACAGAGAATGACCTATGATAGGGAGCATGCTGTGGTAAACAGTGTCTTTACACCTTCAATGCAAAATGCTGGGTGGTAGGTAGAGCAACTATGTAAAGGATTTTTAGAAAAACTCTCAAGTTACACAGTGATATTGTGAGTGGGTGGGAAAACATGGCGGAACATTTTGGGAGTATTCGGATTGATGCGCCGCGTTCATCTCTCGGTCTAAGAGAAAGCTTTTGATGTGTCGTCTTGATGTCAGTTACTTGAGCACTTTCAGACTCTCTCACTCGTCCGTGTTTCAAGTTCACTCTTTTAAGTTCAGACTTGTTCAAATTACAAACTTGAAATACTTGACACACACATCAGATGAAGTTAATGTAGACAAACCTCAGTTCATGAATGTTTTAAAAAAGTGTCTCAGAGTCAGTGTTTTTGAAGCTGCATGGTAGATTCAGAGCTGATACAGACACAGTGGAGCTCTTATCAAAGCTAGATGCTAACTAGCTTGATAGCATTGTGTTATCAGGCGGTTCATTCAGTCCACAACAAGATGGGTAAAGGCTTTTTCATCGCGGTGTCATGAGTTGCTTTGGTTTTGTACTTTATTTGTTGCATTCTGTCTTTGATTCCCGCTTTATTTTATAGTTATCCTTCTGTCTCCCCAGTGTTGTGTTTTAGAGATTCACGTTTTGTGTTTTATTTGTTACCTTTTTGTGTTCTTGTTGTGTGTTTAGTATCTGTCTGCTTACTTCCTGTGAGATTTCCTGTGGCCTTGTTGTTGAGTTGGTTTTCAGTGTTTTATTTTGGAGCATATTCTTCTCGTTACTCGTTACCCATGTGTGATGTGTGATCTGTGAGATGTATGATCTGTGATATATATTCCTGAGATCCCTGTGTTCCTGTGTTCCCAGTTTTTTTTGTTTGAAGTTAGTGTTTGTTTTTCTTTTGTTTTTTAATCTGCACTTGGGTCCTCCTCCTTTTGGCTTTCTGAAACGTGACATGTGGACCTTGAGTTGCATCACGATTTTTGAACAATTTTATCACGTCTCATATTAGAAGGTAGTTTCTGAGTGATCAAAGTTAAGTTATGTTTAAATGATTACCAGTTAAAACCAACAAAAGAAGAGTAGCTGTTCGATATGTTTTTTTTTAGCAAGTTTAAATAATACCTTGACGTAACACCTTTGATGAGTTAATTTAATAAATAATTTCTTAATATTCATTCTTTATTCAAAGTCTTTGAAGTTTCTTTCGACAAAGATCTATACCAGTGGTTCAGTGAACCCTTTCAGAACCCTTTCAGACCCCTCTAGAAAAAGCGAGAAAAAAGCGACTAGCAACAAATCTAGCAACTATTTCTGGTGTTAAATGGAGACTTTTTGATACTGACATGAAAGCATGTATCATTCTAACTTTTCTCAAGGAGCAGGGGATGCTGCTGTGAGTCCCTCCTAGGCTGCATTCAGAGCAGGCAGCGTTCATCCCTCCGCATTCAGACTGCAAAAGTTTCATGTATGTATGAAGACACCGCTGGCTGATCCCACCTACTGTCTCTTTTTGGTCCATTTTGATTGTTAATGAAGATTGTATACAATAAAAATGTAGAAAATGTTATGGTTGAAAAACTTCACGTTTTACTTTTATTTGTTGTAGGCTCCTTAGTTTAATTATAAACATATTTAGGGTGTTTTTTACTCTTTTTGTCTCTCCCTCAATGTTGCATGTCTCTCCTGCAGCGTCAATTATAATTTAAATTGTGCAAATTAAGTGATGATGTCATTTAGCGACTTCTAGCAACTTTTAGGACAGCCAATGACTACTTTCCTCACTGTGGAGTTGGCAACACTGCAGTGGTTCCCAAAGTGTGGGTTGGGATCCCCAAAGGGGTTGTGAGACACTCATGGTGGGTCCAAAATGTTGTTTTTTTTGTTGAATGTTTTATTTATTTATTTATTTATTTGTAGTCTAAGTTTGCATATTTTACCCATTACTGAAAAAATATTTACAAAACTAGTAGTTGCATTTGAAATAAAACCTTGCAAATAAAAAGTGTTTTGTTAGTTTTCGGCCTTTCTTGATTGCCATATGACTTCTAAGGTTACGGTTAGTTAATAGTAACTGTAAAAAAACAACGGTAGCAGCAGGTTAATCCACAGCAGAACAGGAAACGCAGCCACATGTTCACGTCGGTGGCTAATTTTCTCTCGACCAGCTAAAATAAGTATGAAGCAACATTTATCACCTTAATGGACAGTGGGGGTCACAAGTCTTTGGGATCTATATTTTGGGAGTCACGTGTTGAAAAAGTTGTGAACCCCTGATGTATACAGTGTTTGCATCATAAAAAATCTTCTTTTTCTTACCAAAGTCAACACTACTTTAACGACAAGTATGAAACATGGTAAGGTTGCATGATCATCTGGAGACCTTCTTTTGTGTTATGAGGGCAATGAGAAATATTTCACAGATACTTCATAACTCATGCTGCTGGTTTCTTTTATGAGCTGCAGCTACAAGTTCAAGTTGTTCTAGGGAAAAGAAAGATTATATTGTGCTTATACATTTTATCTGAAAAAATATAGTCAAAGGCTAATTTCAGCAGAGGTTACACAGATGAGTCTGTCCTTTCACTAAATTCTGCTCACACTCTCTAAGCACATAAACGGCTCTGACATTCTTTTGGATGAAGTGAAAAAGGGTTTATGTGTGTTTTTCTTAAACCAGACACAGACTGATGTAATTTAAGTCCTCTCATTTTGTCTGTTTTGTGAGTACATGCTGCTCTGTGTAACCACGATAGAAAATTATTTTAAATTCTGCTATCGGCTATGGTTAGCATCTTGGATTTTAAATTATATTTAGATTTCATTGAACACTGTTTTTTTAACTGAAGAATTCTTGCTGATGTCAACATTGTCCCTTTAATCTAGTTATAAAGGCCCTTAAGCTAGCTCTGACCAACACAATAGTTTTCAAATGCAGATTTAGCTTTAGCCTATGGTAAACCTTCAGGGCATGTCTTACAAAAACATGACTTTGACACAACTTCTTTCAATTCTGCAAGAGAGATAACAGGCTAACATTAAAAATGCAACATGGGGATGCATATTTTATAGAGCAAAGCGAGATCTAAGCATGTACTATGCAATATAAGTACTTCATAAACATCAAACAAGGCCTGATTAATCTGGATTCAAGCAATCTAGACTCTCCCCTGAGGATTGACATGAAACTTACATGAAGTTATAGACAGTAGAAGTAAGAAGCACATGAAAAAGTCGCCTCCGGCACTGCCCAGTGAAGAGTTTAAAGGGCAATATGCCTCTTATGCAGACTCGGAGCATAGTGGCAGGGTGACTAATGACCCCCAGTGCTCTCAATTATTACCGCTGGCACACACACACACACACTCACACACACACACCATATGATTCACTCTAGTTTGGACTTAAAAGCGGCATGACTCAGCCGTGCTCATGGGCTGCTACAGCAACATTTCTATCTCCATCTCAATTTCCCAAGACCCCCAGATTCTCGGTCTAAACGAGGACATCAGCACTCTAGGAAATGGGTTTGTACCACAGAAAAGCCACCTCGGTGCAGCACGAATTAGCTGTCTGCCCCACTGCAATCAATGTGAAACTGGGTCTCATTAATTTCTCGGGTCACATCCTTCATCACACCTCAATTTTGCATCATTCACAGGCCATTTCCTCGTGACGTTATTTTGGAGACAGGGTCGTTGTTGGGTCAGCTGCTGATTGACTAAATCACTGAAGATGTCACCAAGTCAGTGTCATCTGTGTCTCCAGGGAGAATATCCCGTTACTGTAATACAAATTCACCACTCTGCTCAGTCTGTTCTTTAATATTTCAGCTACATTATATTATCTACTTTGCATTTTTCTGATGGACTGCAAAATCCTATTTTATGGAGGTCTCTTTTCTTTCTTCACTAAGCCACATTTTTAATCATTCAAGGATTGTCATTTAGCAAAGCTGTTCGCACACAAAAGCAGCCTTCTTCATCTCTTTCCACACACAATTACGTGCAAAACAAACCCAGGGAGGGAAAAGATGATGTTTGTGGAGCACTGAGTAATTTAAGACTTGATGGTCACTCCTTTCAAGTGAAAATGATCACAGGAAAATGATTTAACAATCAAGCCTTAATTGCAAATATTTGACAAATGAAGTGAAACTGGCCGGCTCTAGGTTGGCAGCTTTATATCACTTCTGCCAGAAAAGGCCTCTGAGCTCCAGCCTCCAGTTTGGATGGCTCGCAGACAGACAGCCGGCAGAATCAGCCTGCATCCCCCAAGAGAGCCTTCCATCCTGCTGCGTCTGCTCTTCTGCGTCCTCACACACATCCATTGTGCCTGGTCCGCCTGTCAAACCCTGCGTCTCCCTCCCTTCCTCGCCTCGCCTCCCTCTTCCCCTCTTCTCCCCCACCTCTCTTCCTCCGCTCCACTGGGCTTGTGAAGGTGAGCCAGTCCCCAATGGCGCTACTGTACAGATTGCAATACTTCCTCTTCAAATGGAGGCTGCTCTCTTGTGAATAAACCCATGTAAAGAGAATCTGAGCCACCGCTTCTCTGCTTACTTTTTGTCTTTTACCGCACACTTTCTCTGGATGTCTGTATTATTTAAGCTCAGTCTTGCTCTCAGGTCAGCTGTCCTTGACCGTGACAAGGGGAGGCACTGGCTGCTCTGTGCGTCACTTAGGCGCAGTGCTGACAGAAAAGAACGCTCTCCCTGAGGTTTAAGGCCAGTTTGGTGACAGCTGTCACCCAAATGCTTGTCCTTAAAAGCTCTTTTATGCCCCAGAATGTGTGAGGGGGAAAATGACAGTGGCACACGGCGCATTTCAGACTTGCTCTGAAGTGACTCTACCTCTAATGGATGCATCTAATCATTTTTGAAAGATACTGTCCATCTGCACTTGTTTGATTGATATCTCTCTGTGGGTGCACCGCTGTGTGTGTCTGACATTTCCTCCTTTCTGCAGGGAGCTGAAGTCTCCATACCCCACCTCCCCGTTAGCTTCTGTTCCTCTTGGTTTTGAAGCTCTGTGGGATCGGCAGGTTCTTTTATCATTCTTTGTGAATGTGTGGAACATGAATCTTTGGTCTGTTCAAACCCTTAAATGGATATCTGCACCGTACTGGCTCATGAAAATTTAACACCTCATTTAAACAATGATATAAGACCCATTTTGTTAGCATTAAATGACTACAACTCTCATGTGGTTTTTACAGCTCTTCAGGGGCTGAGATTCATGCAATATTTTATAAGTTCTGATAAGATAACGGCTGCTTTTTTCTCAGATAAAAGGAAGAGATTCCCATGTGTCTATTTGCCAGAAAGATAATCTTTTACTATGAATAAAGGCGGAAAATGACAGGCTCTAGTGTCCAAATGGATGAGTGTTTTTCAGCACTTTCCTGAATAAACACTATTTATGCATATATCTGTGTGCACATGAAAGCCCCGGTGAACAGTGCGTTATCTTGCCGTCCCCTTGCTTCAGGTGAACTCAGTGCCTTTCCTTTTGTGTTTGTTGCAGGTTTTTGGAGATTATTATCACTTCAGGCATCATGCAGTGGAGAAGAGGGCTTTGTCTGGCCACAGGGGGATGCACATCAGACTGCAAAAAGAACCACAGGTAAGACTGGTGTCACTTCTCGCACAGCTCATTGCAACACTCCCTGTTGGTAACAAAAGGCCAAAAGACAGATTGGATTACACAAAGAGAGTGTGTGTATCACAAGAGATAAGGGTGCCAGCATCAATGACAGCTTGTCAAACCTTGAATTCTTTGTAGTCCTCACCAATCCTCCTATCCGTCCTCCTGACCCTACTGGTGCTGCCACATAGCTATAAATATGCAAAATAAACTCACCCAAACAACACAGCAGCTGGGAGCCTTTTTTTCTCTCCTTGGCTTCGCTTTTTCTCCAGTTTTTTGAAAAATCATTATTTGCATTATATGATGACAAGAGAGGAAACCAGTATTCATCAGTGTGACATCCAAAAACAAATTAAAGAACGTTTCCCGTCACTGAATGTCATCTTTATTTGGACATCTGCTCCCCAATTTGCACACAGCCCAGCCCCCAATTTATACCTGGCAAGCTATAACTATGTAAATGTTTCTGTGTAGCAGCTGTAATCGAGTCTGCATAAGGATGCCAACACAGCTGAAGGGTTTTTTCTTACTTAGAGATAAGCAGTCTGAAGTTGTCTCACATATATTCATGCTATGTTCCAATCCAGAAGAAAGACCAGTCGGCATCCACCGCCGCTCTGTGAGGGGTTAAAAAACTGTATTGATTTTGTTGTTTCTTACAAAAGAGAGGAAAAACACTCGTCAAAGTTGAAAACAAACTAGCTTATGCAGACAGCAAGTGTTCTTTTCTTTTTTTCCACATAGAGGGTGACTTTGAAAAAGAAAGTGGAAGCCAGAAGAGAGAGTGGAGGAGGGCAGAAAGCACTTAGTCAGTCCCGTTGTAAATCAGCCTTCATGAATAACAAAAACCTGCTTCTGTATTTAAAAGGTTCTCTTGGCGTTCTTCGTAAAATGCACTGGCTGGGAATAAATGTGTTTTTAATTTTCTGCAACATACTATAGCCTGATTACATTAGTAATAAACACATTGCTGCTGAGTCTTAATTAAAGTCAAATGTATAAAGAGCAGTAGCCCTCAGATCAAAGCCAACATCTTCAGCCAGCTCATGCGAACTAATCCGTAAGGAAACATCTTTAGAGAAAACATTCCTCGTGAAGGAAAATTGATCATTAGACGGGAAATTTATAGATTGTTACTCTGCGATCTTGTGAAGGCAACAGGATGTGTGCAAATAACATATCCATATTAAAAAGATATCAGAGCATCTGAGTTATGTTTTACCCTAAAGAACGCATAGATATTTTGTGGTAAGCAATGCAAATACATTTTCTACTGAGTGCTTTACTCTTTTATGATTGTTAGTCTGTTAGGGGGAAGTCGGGAGGAGGACAAAACTTTGAAACATATAAAAGTTAATATGCTTGATTCGTAACTCAGAGGATAGAACAACCTTCAGCAGGCAGCGTTCATAGACTTCTCCGTCAGGAAACCTTGTTCAAACCAGAGAAGGTAAAATGCCCCACAGGTCTTGTTTACCAAGGTAGGAATTTTTCAGTTTTTAATATTTTTTGCATGAAATGGCAAAAATGCTGAAACGCAGAATAAAACCAAATCTATGTGCAGTGCATTGTAGAGTACTCACTATACAGAACCTTTGAACTTTGATACAATACCACTAAAGTTGAAACAGCAAATCCTCTTTCAAGACCACAGCCACAAAAAATGAACTCCTGAGCACCCCAAATAGTTGATTTTGTTATTGATTTTCAACCTGCACTTTGTGCTGGTACAGACACAGCCACTGAAAACAGACCAACATTTGAAGTAATGTTTTTACTGTGAAGAAAGGCCAAATAAGTAAGATTTCTCTATTAACTCCCCTGTTATGTTCGTTTCTCTGGAACAGCAATAATGTTCCTGGGTCAATTTGACCCGGAGCATATTCAATTATCCAGAAATGTCAGAACCCCAAAAAATCCCAATGAACATTTTTCATAATCTAATCCTTTACTCCATTACTAACCATTTAAATCAAGATTTAGTCCATTGTGGTTCTTTGGTTCTCACAGATCATGGTTAAATGAGGAAAACTCACTCGTTTTTCATTAAAGTTAATGTTAAAACTTGTTTTAATGTACATTGGAAAGACCTAAATATAAATACAACAGATTTACATGACAGATTTTTGTTTATTTTATTTATTTTTTTATTTTTTATTTTTTTTTATGAGGTGATTTTGATAAATTAACACGATACCTCTTCTGTCATAATCTGCCCAGATTTTTTTTGCTGCATTTTGCTGGTTTAGAAGGCATATATAACCTAAAATAGATTTTAAAAAGGGTCCATTTGACCCGCAACATAACAGGAGGGTTAATAATTTGGTCATTCTATGGGCTTCTCACTGAGCAGTGCTGTGAAACTCTACTTCAACAGTCCACATGCAGGGACTGATATAAAACATACAGGGAACAGGTGAGGTGACATTGTTTTCTGTGCTCTCACTCTGTCCGCAACATAAACATAACTTGTACATCTTTGTTAGATGCTAAAAGGACCTAACAAACCTGAGTATTTGTGGAGCAGTTAGCGGTTAAGTGCCTGTGATGGAGGGCGGAGCTGTAGGCAGAAGGCGTGTGACTCCAGCAGCAATCAAACAAAACTGTCATCTTCCTCCATGTTTGTGTGGAAGTGTGCATGTGTTTCTAAGTTCCTTAAAGAGTAACCACTGTGAAGCAATCAAAACAACTTCTTATTTTTCTGTTTCAGCGCTTTGTTGTCTTCACAGGGGCTCTCTCTCTCTCTCTCTCTCTCTCTCTCTCTCTCTCTCTCTCTCTCTCTCTCTCTCTCTCTCTCTCTCTCTCTCTCTCTCTCTCTCTCTCTCTCTGTCTTTCTCTCTCTTTCTCTTTCTCTTTCTCTTCTTCCATCAACTATCGCTGCTCGTGCTCTCCTTTCTTTTTTTGCTTGTGGCAGTTTCAGGTAGAATACATGAGTGTGGATCTGTTTTTTTTTCAAAAGCTTCAGTGCTTTTTGATTCTATTGAACATGAAAATAACAGACTATCATTTTCAGGCATGCAGTATTGAATAGTACCAATGTTTTTGACAACCTCATTGCACGGGGAATAAAAGGCAAACATGTTTCTTTGGGATTTTGGATGAACTTGCCCTTTAAATGTGCTATTCACAGTTTTGACAGTTACCACCATAACATGCATGCCATCAGTATTTTGGTCCCCTGCTCTAAGATTTTCCTCACTGATGTCAAGAGTAAACATATCTCACAGCTGAAAATTTCAGGCAGCAGGTGCAGCAAAGAGCGCTTTGTGCACCCTCCCTTTCAGCTCTGATGGCCCCTGACTCAGCAGCGCTCCACTGAAATGTTTACATTGGAAACACTGGAGGCAGCACTGGTAATTGCTGCTATTTAAAAGCATCTTAAGAGGTACCTGACTGTTGCTAAAAAAAGAGGGCGGTTACGAGGTGAGAACAGACTGGGGCCATCCTGCTGTTAGATAGGCCTGCCGAGTAGAACCCATGGATTACTCTTTAGCTTTTCTCCTGCCCAAGTCAAACTTGCTGAGGGAGTACTGATGTGGTCTGACAGTTGCTGAAGGCCCAAGTCATCATTAGTGAGCCGTGGTGACACTCAGTGAGGCTAGTGGTGTCAGGGGTCGGGATAAATGGACGTTAACAAGGCTGTGAGATCATGCCGGTTCAGGTGTCTGTGTGGGAGCAGGGGAAAAACTATGGCACTCAATTGGTAATAAAATTTGTTTCGAGAGCTCCAAAATCTACAAGTAATAGGATTTAGTGTGAGCGGTGACAGAGGCAGGGAATTTGTCATCCTTACCGAGGTGGATTTAATGATGTGCAGTAGTGGATTTTAGAGTTGTGTGCACTGTTTGGGGATAGGATGCAAAATAAAGTATTTGCACAACAACAGAACTAATAAGAGGAAGTCAATAGAAAGTTGATGTCCTCGTGATAAGTGGCTGGCAAGAAGCAGATTTAATCTGGAAAATGGAAAGGAGAGATTTACTGTGCTTGACTGCACATTTCCTTAATACTGTATGTGCTGTTTGGCAATCTGAATGAGAGTGAAGCATCTTGAATTTAAATCTGAAGCCCTCGCAGTCAAGCTGGGAAGATAAAGACATTTTTTGACTGAGGAGATTTCATCTCACAGGATCATCTCCGTGAGAAGTTAAAGCTAACACCGCGCGTGATCCAGCAGCTATTCAGGGCAGCAGGTTTCTGGCTATGGAGCAACAGTTTGTCCCTAGGTTACCTTCCCACCCACATAACCAGATACAGTCCAAACCTCAGGCAAAGCACGGCCACTGCCAAAACCCACCGCAGCAAAAGTGAGTGGGTTTCTGTTTACATGTGTTTATTAAAGTGCATTTGTATATATTCGTGTGTTTGAGTGAGATCAACAGATCCCTGGAAAAGGGTAAAGGAAAGGTTCCGCTTCACCTGCTTGAAAGGAGGCAGATATTAAAAAAGCAGTGGAAACATAATGGGTGGATTTGGATTAGTCAATGCTATGCTCAAGCTTGTAACAGTGTTTCTTCTCCGTAATCCGGCTGCTGTCTCACACATTTTACCTTCATTGTGTGTTTGCCTCCCTGCTCCGTGTTTTCTAACATGCTGCTTATCACCAGCCCCTTTGAATAATCGCACAGTGGCAGGACGACATTGGCAGCCACATAAGCTTTTACCCTTATGCTTGTGAGGGCTGTTTGTCATCTTCTCCCCACACCCCACACCACCGTCTCTATGAGGGAATGAATCGATTTGTTTTGGGGTGGCTGCTGTTAGTTTTGCACAAACCGCATTGTAAGGCAGCTTACTGCATGCTGGGTTTCAGAGGGACCAAACCCTCTCTCTCTCTCTCTCTCTCTCTCTCTCTCTCTCTCTCTCTCTCTCCCTTCTACTTGCATTTTTCAACAGGGTTAGTCTCTGGCGGTGCATTGTATCCGTACTGTGCTGAGGCTTTACTGCTACATGAGAAAGCCTGTGATTTGCTGCAATTTCTGCTTTTGTCGACAAATGTTGGGAAAAGACAAAACCCAATGATGCTTTTCTTTATCTCTCAGTACTTTCTGACTTCCACAGCTTGTAAGTCAGTCCCCAGCCCTTTGGTTCTTACTGTGGGCTACATAGGAGTCAATGGAGGGCTAGGAGAAAAACATGTAGTTGTTTGGGACTATTTTTGGCAGAGGGTTTGGCTCTCTTGCAAAATTGAAGGCAGAAGCCCCAATCATTGGTTGCTTATGCCCATCTGAAGATGAAAAGGTCAAGGTTAAAATCCTGTAATACGGGGCGCTGGTGGCCTCGCGGTCTAAGTGCCCCACATACAGAGGCTACAGTCCTCGTTGCAGGGGTTGCCGGTTCGATTCTCGGCCGGTCGACCATTTCCTGCATGTCTTCCCCCGCTCTCTACTCCCCACATTTCCTGTCTCTCCTCAGCTGTCCTATAAAATAAAGACAAAAAGGCAAAAAAAAAAACTTTGAAAAAAAAGTCCTGTAATACACTAGAACAATAATAAATCTGAGGTTAGATAATGATACTAAAACAACAACAATGATAGTAAAGTGAACACAATTTGTCAACAGTGACCCCTCAAAGATATCTTGTAAGCCCTCTTGGGGATCCCAACCACCAGTTTGAGATAACAGAACAAAGTTTGAGGGATTTAAAGATAAAGGTTTTGAATCAAAAGGAAACAATGATTATTATTTATTTTTTTTGGTCTTCTCTATGCATTTATTGATTAAAACATAAAAACTCAACAACAGACTCGTCAGCGTGCCATTTTTTTCCCCTCGTGCTCTGTGGAAGCGCAGATTAGGAGATCAAAGCACAAGCTTTCCCCTCACCCAGTCTCTCTCTCTCGCTCTGCGTCACAAACAATACCAGCACGGCTTCTTCTTAGTCATCAGACAGGAAGGCCCTCAGGACACTGCGCAAGAGATGGAACAAATCGTTTATTACTCAAGTGGATTACCGACCCGGGCCATGTGCAGAACTCCTTCTCGTCTCATGATTGCAATTTTGTGGTCATGTTGGGCTGCTCTTCGCCGTTATACCAGACCCCGGGGACAATGCTCATACTGCGCCTCTGTGTTCTTATTTGTTCTATATCACTGACTTGTTCTTTATAGGGTTATTGACTAAACCTTGTTTTACTGTACTGAGCCACAGTCACCCAGTGATCTGGCTGAAATGATGCTCCGTCACCCTGAATGTCATTTTTTGTAAGGTGATAGTAAAGAAGTGAGCTGAATGTGCCATTAATCATTTGCATTAATTGCATATTGTGAACCATGAATTCTATAATGGATGTCCATACCCGGATCATGACCTGCTTCATGCTTTCAGTTGTAATTCGCTCTGATGATAATGTGTTGCACAGCAGGCAGCAGTGCAATGAGGTCAGCAGTTATAAATGTAATGAAATGAGATAAATGTTAATTAGTCCAGGGTCACTTCAATAAGGTTAATGGCTTCATTCTCTGAGGCAAAGTTTTCAACAAGGTCGGGAGCTACATCAGCGTCTATAGCTGGAGTGAGCATGTTTTTATTTTGATCAAACACTTGGTGAGAGCATGGAATCATGAAAGCAAGCAAGGAGACGATCCTCACTGCTAGGAACAACTCTGACCGCATCAAGCAAAAAGACAAAAATGTAACTTTTCCAAAGAAGCAAAATATTCTAGTGATGTGTTGCACTTTCAGATCTGAAGTTCAAAAGTTTGAGCATTATCCACTGAATTGTTAAGCTCAAATGTGAGTAGTTAAAGCAAGAACTCACCAAAGGATGCATTTAATATGAACAGTTTAAACCTGGGGTTCCCAAACTTCCCCCAAAATAACACAGCCAGAGACTGTAGTCTCTCCATTGTCCTGAAGTGGTTGAATGTTGCAAGAAATGATAGATGAATCCAAAAATCTGGATGTTTCTTTGTTATTTAATAAAAACTAGAAGAAGTATAGTTTCCTCAGGGGTCATGTGGGGCAACAAAGTGAAGAAGAAAATTGATGATGTGTTCTACTTACACGGTTTTATTTCAAATGTAGCTAAAATTTGTGTAGATATTTTTACAGCAATGGATCACATTGGCAGGCCGGCACCCTGTGGCTGTTAGCAAAAAGGCGCAAGGCCCGCCTCTTTACCTCACACTAGCTCGGACAAAGTTGTTGTAGTGTGTTCAGCATTTCCAATATGGCACCCACCAACGATTGGCTTGAAAACAGTGCTCAGGAACAGATGGGTGATGTCACGAATACTATGTCCACTTTTTTATACAGTCTATGGACGCCCCCTTTTGGAACCACTGGTTTAAACTACAGCAGGAGACACGTTTCTCTACCATAGTTTCATTAAATGTAAGCAAACTGTATGAATTACAGCAAAACATGAAAACGTGTTTACAGGACATAGACTTTTAAGTATCACTGTACCAGTGCTAGGAGCAGACACAGCAGTAGAAGTTTAATGAGCTCTCAAACTTTACGGCTTGCAATCTAGCCGTTGTCTTTGTTAACGAGCAGCACACAGATGTTTGTCTGAGATGGAAGGATTCTCTACAACAGTGTGGAGGATGCATTACAAGCCATCTCCTATGAAGACCCACTGCTATCAATAAACACGGTGAACTGCACAAAAATATATGTGGACTATATATCCTCCAGGGTCTGCTGATGACATGGAGCTGTTGGAAGGTGCGAAGGCTCCATTTGTTGGAGGCACGACAAACTTCTCTCAGAGGTTTACATTTATTTGACAGTGACAAACTAGACACTCAGACTGAACGGTTTTTACCATCTAATATTTATGCGTGTTGTTTAATTATTTATTCATAACACCGGCAATCATGCTCACAGAGCAAAAAGTTCACGTCAGAGTAATAGATAGAAGCATGAAGGAGGGACATGAAAAGGCTCCGTGTACAGTCATTTTACTGGCACGTCGACAGACAATGATTTTTATTGTGTGGCTTTTTGGCAAGGATGTTTGGAAGCGTTTCCTACAACTTCAGAAACAAAACTTTAAAATGACATTAACTGTATGTGATATTAGCAATTACTGTCACCCACCCCTTCCAATCCGGTGCATATCCCAGCAGCCTTCAGGACTTCAAAGGCCCCTACTCCTGCATCGTGTACAGTAGCCACTTTCCCCCTGCATCTCAAGAATGAGATAAATTAGATTTGCTGCACATCTCTGCCTCTCTTTCAAGTTATTACTTTTTGAACACAGCTGGGGCCGTGTTTTCCTCGTCTGCAGTCTGTGGGACGTGGCAACAACATCTGAAATTAGAACATTTGTAATGACTTAACATCATGTGGGGATAAATGTGTAAACTGAGTTTTCTCTTTGTGTGTGTTTGTGTGTGTGTGTGTGTGTGTGTGTGTGTGTGTGTGTGTGTGTGTTTGTGTGTGTGTGTGTGTGTGTGTGTGTGTGTGTGTGTGTGTGTGTGTGTGTGTGTGTGTGTGTGTGTGTGTGTGTGTGTTTCTTGGCACTCCAGGTCCTTTGGGCTGAGCAGCAGGTGGTGAAAAAACGGAAGAAGAGGGATGTCTATGAGGACCCGACAGACCCTGATTTCCCCAAGCAGTGGTACCTGGTGCGTGTTGATGTCTTATCTTTATAGCATAGCCCTCATTAGTCTGTCATTGCTGAAAATAAATCCACAATGTAAAGCATTCATTATATGTGTTGTATCTCTACACTGAAAAATAAAGCTGTAGCATAGTGATTGATTATATTAAAGCTCCCAGCATTACCAACTCAGAAATTCATAAGAAAGTGATTTTCCATGAACTTAGTATTCCACACTTGAAGCTACGGAGAAGCTTTTTTCACGTCTGTTAGACTTGTTTATAGAAATATTGCTTCTTCTTTTGTTTGTTTTTGATATAAAAATCATTCCGATATCAACTGGAAGCTCCGTTATTCTTGAATAGTTACAGCAGCCTTGGAGTGTCTTGTGATGATACCTGATTGAAAGATGTTTTCATCATAGAGGTGGCAGGAGTTATTCATAGCCTTATGGTCAGTCTGATAAGCATATATTGAATTGCTGTCTTTCAGGCCTCAGTTACATCAGCTTCACCACCAACACAAGACGGACCGTGTAATACAATGCTTCCCTGGATGCTGTGTTGAATGTAGAATTAAATGTCAGGAGAGATCCACTGCTAAGCTGTATCACCTGTGAAACATTGATAGCAAATGGTCCTGGCTCTATGTCTGTTTCGTTATTCAAAGCTTTCCTTGGAGATGCTTCAATTTGCCCTAATCTCCCCTTTTTCCTTCTTTATATGCACTAAACCTCTGTCAGTGCAATGGATTAATGACAGCCTTGACTATCCGAGACATAAATCACCAGTGAATAGAAGTTGTGAAGCCAGCTCTGCCGTTCAGCATTAGACCTCTAATCTTCTGACAACTTAAACCTTTTTTCTCTTATTTAACATTTTTGGACTTGGCGGTGAATTGAAATCCAAACAAAGATGCTTTGACTTGTTGCACACAACAGTACAGACACTTATTATTTAATGTACCAAAAATGTATTGTATTAAGAGAGCTTTTACTCCATGTCTGTTTATTTGAGCACATCCTTTATACTAAACTGAGAAGAGAACACGCGCTGAATGCCATCTGCACCCGTTAAAAAGCTATCCAGGAATGTGAGCTTTTCAGCTAAGCATTCTGGCATCCTTACAGAAGTGCACATGCAGTAGTTTTTACCTTGTGGCAAAAACTCAGCAGGAAACAGTAGGGAGCAGATAAGGTTGTCTGTAAAGTCGTACCGTTCTCCGTCTACTTCTCTATCTGTAACTATCTCCTTCACCTCTAGCAATCACCTCTCTTCATTCCTCGCACTGTACAAATTTCCCTTCATTCATCCGAAGCATACTTCAGCACTCCGTATCACATACCTGATCCCCTTCCCCTCCTCTCACAGCTTGCAAACTGCCTTTTTTTTTCTTCTGCGAGAAAGGCAAATGCTCTCACCAAAGATTTCTGACCTGCAACAGGTTCTCTGTCTTCATTCTGACAGCATTACTACAGCCAGATGCTCGCACATGTCTAGCTGATGCATTAGAATTGGATTTTAAGTGTCCATGAATCACCTCTGCTCTCCACTTTTTATGTCAGCCTGTTTATTTGTGAATAGGGCATCTCTGTTTTCACCATGAGCATGACATTTCTGCTCTGAGTTGAAATGTCTTTTTGGATGATTTCAGCTCTTTGTACCTCTTTCTGTTTGCCGGGGCAGTGTCAGTCACCGCAGATTGACAGCTGAACTAAAGCTTTGTGTCTCTTCCAGTCCAATCCAGCACATCAAGACCTGAATACCAAGGTAGCCTGGGCTAAAGGCTTCACGGGGAGAGGTGTGGTGGTGACTATTCTGGATGATGGCATTGAGAAAGACCATCCTGACCTCATCACCAATTATGTAAGTCAGAGATAGTACAGGGAGCTTCTGCGTATGTAAACAGAAGAGACAAATGGCAATACAATGAAATGAGAGCTTGAGAGAATGTTTTAATGTCATGATCAGCGTGCTTACTGTTTTTGATGTCTCTTTTAGGATCCTGAGGCCAGCTATGATGTTAATGACGGAGATGCAGACCCCCAACCGAGATACACACAGCGTAATGAGAACAGGTGCTGGGATTTAGATTTCTTTCCTTTTTAACTAAACAACCATTTTCCCCCCTTGTATTATGCATCGGAAAGGGCTTCATGTAAATAGATATCTAACAGAAACTGACAATGGTGAGAAAGCATCAATTCTAAATGGCTTTTAGTCCAGTACTTTGGGCTGACGCATTTGCATTAGAAACCGCTCACACAAAGTGTGAAAGCACTGGTGCAGGCATTCTGCAAAGTCTCCAGATTTTTCCTTTTTTTTGCTTCAGCACACAAGCGGTGCTGCTGTAGCTGCTTTTTCAAGGTCCAGTCTGCACAGCTCCAAAGCCACTTTGGCACTTATTTGTTGCTAATACAATACTTGTTTACTTACCCTCAGAGATTTCGTGCTCTTCCCTTCCGGTATTTGTTGATTGCATTAAACACGGTCTCCCAGATTTAATGATGGAACACCAAAGCTCCATCAAGAGGCCAATCCTAAACCATCAACCCCTCCCCTCCCTGTTCCTCAGACACCATGGTCGTCTGTATTAGTCCAATCCCTCCTGGGCAGATGAGAAGCCACATCTTGCTTCTAAAGCGCGCAGCAGGATTTGTCTCAAATCTCTCTTTTCTGCAGCTGCTTGTTGTTCGTCATTGTTATTTGTATTGGTTTCAAATCGCAGAATCCAGTCACAGTCAGTACAAGAGAGAAGCTAAATAAGCTGAACAAGTTTTCATGAGATAGTAAAGAGTATTATGTGAGAGTCAGATCCTTTCTGCTCAGTTGTGCTGATTTAAACTTCATCTCTGTGAGTCACATCTGTTGTTTAGAAAGCATTGGATTTCCTGTCCTCATTTAAATGGGATTTTTTCATCTGTAGTATTTACTTATCCTAATAGAGGTAAGCATCAGCAGGTTTCTGAGCAGAGGCCTTGTTCCTCGTCCTTGCCAACAGCTCAGGCAGCCATGCAGAGCGACCCCTGGATCCTCCTGCCAGTGTAAAGTAGATCCCACTCTGTCCTGCTGATGGAACAAAGCACTACTAGAGGGGATTACTCCCTGCATCTGGTTCACTTCTACTCCCCAACTGCACTATATTTCTACCTCAGTCAAACACACACACACACACACACACACACACACACACACACACACACACACACACACACACACACACACACACACACACACACACACACATTCATCATAAAAAGACAGCACAAACAGATTTGTGCTCATACACACACTTTTCTACCCATGTCAAGGAAATTGGCAAAGCAATTATCTTGAACTGGATCTATTTATGAGCATGCAATGAAAAGGAAGGGTGTGTCCACCGCGTGGAGCTGCACTGTTTAAATTGACCCGTTGAAAAATTATATCCAATGAGTTATGTAAATCAACACAGAGTAATTCATACTGACAGTGAGTAATGCACACAACCCCCTCACAATGAGATTATATGAATATATTCATAGGATAACAAAAAGCAAAGGAGAGTCAGAGGCGGGCATTTTCCATCGCCGTGAAGGCCGGTTCATTTGTACTGATGACACGCAAGGCTGATTTCTGAATTCTCATCTCTTGATTTTCCCCTCAGAGATGATCTGCCCTGACGAGTTGGCAGCCTCGGGAAAATTTTTGTTGGAGGGGATGTGGGCAAATTTGAAGGCTGGTTTGAAGTCTAGCCAAACACGTAATCCATTTGTGCATCATCACGACAAGTTTGACCTTTTTTTTTCTTCTATTTTTATCACTTAATGTCAGTGTGATGAAGATGCAGAGGGCAGGGTCAGACACAATTGATTTCACCTCCTGTCCGCAACAAGTCAGTGGAGCTAAACAGAACACAATATTTCTAAAGAAAACTCAGAGTGAAGAGAGCAGTGTAGTATGATCCCTACTAGTATTGTATATTAATCCAGATAATAAGTCAGTCAGGAAGAAGTTCTTGTTATTTTGGGATTCAAATAGATACATGACAAACTTTTCAATGATCTGATTCATAACTGCACCGATTGTTAAATCATCTTAACCTTAATGTCATGAGCCAGCAAATTATTCATAACTGTTAGCATATTCAAATGGTGGTATAATCCTTACACTCTAGAACTGCAACCTTCATTATTAAGATAAATTCGTGGAAGGTCTCCTGTGTGGTGACTTAATCTTGTTCTTTCAGGTTTGAAATATTAGCCATGATCAGTATCTTGAATCTCTGAATCAAGATGAATGGTATGAATTGCTCATAGCAACATATTAATAACCAGGCAAGTCAAGTCACCTGCTTGCTGCCTTATACTCTCTCTTTCTCTCTTGCACTCTCTCTCTCTCTCCATCACAAACACAGCCTCTCTTCCCTGTAGAGAGCCATTAACTGAGGAACTTTTCACTAGGGTCCATTAGTTGAGTTCCACAGGCATCCACCATAACAAAGGGTCGTGACAGCCTTTATTAGAAATGATCAGCAATGTGTGCCACACAGCATTATAACCTTCAGTCTAAATCAGCCCATCAAACTCCTGAATACTGAATAACTCAGGGTTAGGAGCATGAAAGCAGAGATAAGTTGAATTATTTTTCAGTAAGATGGCGTTAACAGAAGGCCGGGAAGTGTCTGGTCGCCCACATCCCCCGCTCACCCTCCCAAATTACTTTGTCCTTGGTGGCACATGGCTATTTGTTTCTCTGACCGTGAAAATGCTCCTTCAGCAGAAATACACCAGAGAGGGAAAGCAGTACATAAACCTGTACTGCTGCGGAAGACACACATCAAAAGTTTAATTTAATTTAATTCTTAATATCTAATTACATTAGTCAAGATCAGGGAAGCATCCTCTGCGATAGAATGTTATAAGAAGCTTTAAAGTTATTAAGAGGTTTGCACATTTTTATTGGCGTACATTTTTATTCGATCTAATAAAAAGTTTTTGGATTTTTTTATTATTTGATGATAACAGCTAATTAAGGCAATATGCAAAGAAGTGTGGTGTTTGGGTAGTTCTGAGTTGTGAAACCTTTTAATGAATAAAAAATTAAAACATCTGTGATATTAACAAGTAATTCAGAACACTGCACCTCCTATAACAACGACCTTCCCCCCTTGCTGTCTGAATAAAAGTGCGACAGGTGACTGACTCTGGAGTTGAAATATCTCTGCTTCAGTGTCAACACATTTAAAATGTGTCACTGTGAAGTATTTTTGTTGTTAGCTATAAGAAAAGAAATCTCATCTCCAATTTAAATTCTGTCTTCAACACCAGCAAAGGGAAATAGGCAATGTGGAATCAAAAATCACCTGCAGGCACTATTTCTTTTGCCAAACTCCACCAGACAAACGGCTTCTGAAGCCTGAAACGCTGCCTAATTAAATATGTAAATGCAAATGGCAACGCCTGTCCTGGGCTCTGAAAAATCCACAGCCCAGCTGTACACACAGTGCATGCATATCTAAGTTTGTGTGGAGGGGATAAACCTGAGTCATCAAGGGGGTGATGCAGGACGAGTCTGTCTGAAGGATAGCGCACATCAAAGAGGACAGCTCCCCCCTGCATCGTCTGCTTTAACGCCTCTGCTCCCGCGTTTGACACATCAGGTCTCACCTGCGCTGCCTTGACTTTGCTGATGACACATTTCAGAACAAAGCGTTAAGTATAATCGACAATTCTCAAGCCTCCACATTCATGCTGCCATGCCAAGTATGAGCTAAGGAGTAACAGAACTCATTTGTGCCACAGTTTCTTAATGAGTGTAAAAGATTTACCGGCTTATTTTAGTCAGTGCAGCACCTATGTGGATATAAGTAGCTGCGATTATTTCTCAATCCTAGGTTGCATATAAAATACTTCAGCCAAGCAACAAGGAAACTCAGATTTCAGGAGGTGAAAGTGAGCATACTTTAGAAGGAGGAGAGTTCTGTTCCGCCCTTTCATAAGACTTCGTTTATCGTCCTGAGGCTAAAGCTTGACAGTTTGACAAAGACTCTTTAGGATGACTTTTGGCGATGTGAGTGTAAAAAGAACAATAAGAGAACAAGAAAAAGAGCTGAGAACTTGCACACAAATACTCTATTTACTCACACCCTCACATGCTGCAGATAACTTCTCCCCTGTTTATACTTAGTATATCAATTATTGTTTACAAAGCTGCCACCATTTGTCAGGCCTGAATAATGTAATTCGGCTTCCCTTCCTCTTGTTTATTCTGCTGGGGACGGCTTGTTTATATTCAGCACAGCCTGGCAGACTTTTTGGAGGTGATGTTGGCAGTGGCCTCACTCCTAAAACCTGATTCCTCTGGCTTTCTGCCTGCTCTCCTTCAAATTATTTTTTGCTAAAGAAAATGCTTTTGAAGCTGCTGTTTTCAGAACACTTTCAGGAAGGAGAGCTTTTTTGTTGCTTGTTGACCAAAACCACTTTTTACAAGAAATAGCTGGTTACTGGTAAAACAGTAGTGTCCTCCTCTGTTGAAAGTGACGGGAAAGCGGGTGTGTGAAGATCAGAAAGTCCAGCTCAGATATGCTGAGATGTTGAGCCTTGTTGCTTTGAATCACATCATTAAATCGTGTTTTACTGTTTGACAGACTTTATCTTGTTTGTGTTCAGTAACTCACACTGAGGTGCTGTGTATCTTTGTTTTCATTGTATCTCCTTTTTTAGGTACTCTATCACTGAGCAATAGTCCTTTCAACCACAATGGTCCCATTAAAAAAGTTTATTTCTTCTGCTTCCATAGTGTTTCACAAAGCAGAGTGATAATGTATTTTATTCAGGGAGAAGCACAGCTGTTACTGTTTTCCCTCACAGTGGAAAAAACATTTCGATTTATGACCTTCCTTTTTTGTAAAGTAAGATTTTTTTCCCTTATTGTCTACAGAGAGTTTCCTCCCACGGATGAAAATGCCAGTCAGATGGACTGGAGGTCCTAAAATGGTGATCAGTTATGGTATTTTTCTTTATCCTCTGTATGATGGATTGACAACTTTTCCGCGGCATTATCCCCCTTCTCCATCTCGTAGAAATGGAGGCAAAATATATTCTCTGTTTGTGTTTTTCTCTAATAGAAGGCTAAAATTTGACAGATCGTATTCTTCACCAGGGTATAGACAGATCCTTTTGTGTTTGTCCACACAATGACGAGACATCCACTTCACACTTCAGTGTAACCATTTGAACAGACCTGCCTGAGGCCACAGTCGAGCTGAGCCGAGCAGAAAATAGCCTAATCCTTTTGGCAGCCCGAGTGAACGGACCCCATTCAGCCCCTCTAAAAACAGATAGAAACCAACAAAGCAATGTCAACACAGATCCGACAGTAAATGGAGCAGGGGTTGGACATCAGTCACACACGGAGATGCATATTTAACACACATGCTCTTACAACACAATTCAAACACTTAATGGATGTTAATGTTTGGTCACAATCAAACACCATCTGTGAACGTGTCATTTCCACTGCTTCAATATATATCACAGTTTCAATTACTGTATGTGAAAGTTTCCCATGTAAGCATGGAAAAGTATAATCTACTTCTGCACCATATCTGCGAATAGTAACACCTACAGTTTACTCATCACAAAGAGTAAGACTCGAGCGGTTAAAATATCTGTGTGTGTGTCGGTGGCTCGGGAGGAGCTTTATATAGTTGGTTAAAAAAGTTTCAGCACCAGCCCTAGATAGCATCATGAAAGAGATCCTGTGTTATAGGCTGAAGATGTGAAGAGAAGAGAAAGAAGAAAGCATTAACCCTCAGAACTCTGCGGGGGAAAAAAAATGTTTTTGATGTCGTTTTTTGAGTACCTTCAAAAGCCTTATATTGCCAGAATCTGTACAACCTTAGAGACAAGGTTATGTAAATCGGTGAAGAGTAATAAAAGGAGAATTTATTCATACTGTCATAAAGAAAAAATCAATAGCTTTTCATCAGATTTTGTCATAAGAAGACACAAAACATATTGATCCAAAACTAGAAGTTGTTGGAACTATTATATGCTCATGTTTTATGTTGATGTGATGTCTTTTTGTGAAGTAGCTTCAAATACTTCTGATGTGCCCCAGCTATTTTCTCCTGTGGTCAGATCATGTTTGCCCCCAGTGCTTTTCCACAATGTCTCACACTACATGAGCAGAGCTGTCATCAACACACTGGTACTCAAACCTTAGAGATGTTAAGATTAAAGCCTTTGCTTTTGTTGCAATGAGGATAAATACTGATTTTTAATTTACTGGGCTGATTTGAAAAGAATATTCAGAAAGGATTCTCCTTTGGCTAGTCCACAACTGCCCAAATGTTGTTGGCCCATTTTACACAGCACGTGTAACACAAATGAGGTCATCACAAGAATCTTGTGTTAACTCTTTTCACAAAGAGGCAGAGTATGAAATAATGAGGCAATTAGGTGGCATTGTGTAAAATGTAGGATCCTATGTTCATGAAGTTTGACTCAAACTATAAGCTCCAGCTCCAGGGGTTTGATTTTATTCTGTTGTGTATTAACCTGTGATTTCCCAAACCCAGTATAAAAGTATTTTATAAGAAAACCCCTCTTGAAGTTTTGCATTAAGGAGTTGTGCATGTTGATGCAGCCCAAGGTGTGCTACAGCTAATGTGAACCTCCTAAAATATGTTACCATAATTCAAGGCTTCTGCTCTAGTTTAGAGGAGTTACATTTAAAGAGAAGGAGAATTGTTCAGCATGCTTGAATACTATTTTCCTCGAGGTTTCAGTTTCAGATAGTGTATGATAGGAGGAAAGACAATATGACAAATGGGAGGAACATTCAAGGTAAGTGAAAGACAGGTCAAAGCCTTGACAAATGCGTTGTGTCTGTTTTGTACTGTCAAGGTGATTTCAAGCTGAGAAACCTGATGCTGTCCTGAAATATTAAAACCCATGCTGCTTATATCCTCTGCAGATCTCATCCTTTGCATCAACCTTATACTCTAACTCTCAACTTTATACTACAGCTAACCTTCAATAACATGTTTCTGTTTTTGAGAGTATCTGTCTATGCAGATGATGCTCTGTTCTGTACATTAATAGACCGCACAATGACTCTCCATGGCCTGTGGTTACGTTTCACCATGTTTAGAAAGGTTGTGTCGGGCAACATGTCTACACTCTCTGGTAAATGTCAGAGCGATGACTTGACCAAATAAGGTGCCTTGTCCTGAGGAGCAAAGATAAAACTAGAACCTCATTCTGTTCCTTCAGTCCTTCAGATTAGATAAGGGAGGTCACATTGGCTGTGAAAGCGGAGCGTCTGTAGCTCAGCAGCCTTTATCTAAGCCTTGTTTAAGCTTTCTTGCTTCTTTTCTTGGTAGCTTGGGTTTTGGACAAAGTGTGTTGCTTTTTTTCCCCTCCTCCTGCTCACACACTGATGATTTATTTACTATGATTGTATTTCTTCAAAATGAGGCTGCACTATTTTTATAATGTTTTGTTATTTTCCCTCGTCTCTTGTGTAAACAATAACTTTTCAAACACTTATGTCTGACCTCATGACTCACTGTTTAGAACCCACAAATCTAGTTTGGATGGAAACATAATGGAAGAATTCAGGAAAGTGTCTTGGTAATCATTTAATTTCATGGGTATTTGACAGATAAAATTGTGGCTTCGTCTGAAACCTCTTTGTCTGCACTGGCACATCTGAGCCTCCCTGGAAATATTAAGCTGTCTGGCTGTGTTAGCTGAATTCAGTCCAGGCCGATCACTCATTTTGCACACATACGCACACACACGTGTGCATGCGCATGCAGATGGTACTCAGCTTTATCTTGGTGTGTGTGTGTGGCCTCTTAAAATGTCTCCTCCAGCCTCTGGCTGTGTGTGCTCTCTGCCCATCCTGGTTGAATCCACTGCCTGGCATCACATCTGTGGCCACAGCTCCTTGGTCTGGGGTTATGTGCTGTCTGAAGCACGACAGCCTGTTCTGTAATGACGCAGATGAAATATTACCAGTACATGCAGATAATTCCAGCAATAGGCTTCAGAGCCTGTTTCAAAAATTGTCACCCATAGACCACAATTGGCAGAAAATAACAAGAGTGATTGTTTCAGTTTAACTGTGACGGTTGTTATATCAGAGCATCGCCAATCAGATCAACAAAAAAAAAATGCAATTTATTTCACAGACACATTTCAGAGAAGCTTGTTTTTGTTCAAAAGGCGAAGCTCTGAGCCAACTTTTCTGTTTGTTTTGTTCCTCAACAAAAGTCACTGACAGGTTACGCTTGAAGCTGCTATTTGCACTGCAATTCAACTGCAAATTTCTGCACAGTGCAAGCATGTTGTATTTCAGACCAAGCCATCTGGCTGGCCACGGTGCTGGCTGTGTGTGTGCCTGTGTGTGTGTGTGTGTGTGCTTGGCCAGTCTGGATGGTTGCATGTATCCAGGCCTGTGTATTAAAGGGATGGTGAAAGAATATTTTCCTATTAGAAATCCGGATTTCCTCTGTGTTTGCTCTGTAGTGCTAATGTAGCTAAACTCCACTCTAAAAACAAACACATGCAGATTAAAGTCGTGGTCATCATTTTTCAGTATCATTACCAAGAAAAATAACTCATAAATGCGAAGCAGTAATGTATTCCTTAACTTTAAAACAAGGTGTGCATCATTAAACCCACAGAGGTTTAAAATACAGAAGACACACTGTGTTTTTTATGCCTTCCAATTAAGTTCTCATCTGCATTTGTTTTTATGTAAAGCAGGTACGTGGAATTAAATAAATAATGGCTGTTGATGGAAATGTGCCAGATCTGTCCTCAACAGTGAAGCTTAAATTTTCCTCCCTGGCATCTCACAGCGTATAAACCTACTCACTCATGTTTTTGATGTGAGGTGAAAGATGTGTCGTATATGCTCGTCACTGACAGAAGGGCAAATGATCCTATAGCATCACTTTTTTTCTGTCTACAGATGACTGACAGTCACCATTCAGCACCCACTCTGTAGTGTTTCAACACATAATAACTTGACTGATTTGTATGGACGAGCCTGTATAGCCAACCCAGTCGGAGATTGTCAGGCGCACAGTGGTGAGCTAAAATGTAATGAGTGGGCAGGTCTGGTTCCTCTTAAGTGCTGTGTATCAACGCACTACAGCTCTGCTCAGCACTTAACATGCAGACAGAGATGTCCTGCCGAACAGAGATCAACATATCTAGAATATGAATAGCTGAGACTGTGGACTCTGCCTCGAGCTCTTTGAAGCGTTGCATGTTTTTTTAATGATTAAATAAAATGTTTGATGAATTGTGATCATTTCTCATTAGGTATATTATGATATTTTAAGCTGTGCTTTTTACAAAGATGGCTCTTGCTACATAGAGGTAATACAGTCTCAGCACATATCAAGTCCCAATTTAACCCTGAGTGTAAAAACTGTCCTAAAGGGAGTAGTAAAATCTCCACACTTAATGAAATAAGCTTGTTAGTGGTTGTTGTCTAACCCCTTGATAGCAGTGATCAAATTTGAATTGCATTTTTGATGTATTACACCCTACCATATGTTGTGCCAAGGTCCTTGTATGTAAAGGCATATCTATCAGGGAGAAATAAAACCTGTCAGACCTGCAGATTACTTGTTCAGAAATCACTTTAATAGTTGTGGTCGTTGACAGCTCTGCTCATGTGAAGAATTATTAGTTTGGAGGCTGCAGCTTTGTTTATTCTTTCAACAACCAACCTTTTTTTTCCTTTTGGTCTTTGTCGTTCCTAAATCCTCAGCTTGTTAAAAATGAAAGGAAAAGAAAGAAAGCTGCAGCGATCCTCTGCAAGAATGTTTGTACACTGAACAGAACTGTGAATTAGCGGGTGGGTAATATATCACAGAGCAGCACAGAGTCTAATCAGGATCCCAGCTGGAGGCATCACTGTGCTCTGACCCTGTGAAACCACTTTGTCCTTTGCCTCTCTGTCAGGGGAAGACTGTGAGATCACAAAAAATAAGTCCTTTTTTTGTTTCTTCCCAAACAATGCTGTCGATGTAATTAGCCATGTTCAGATAACGTTAGCACAGCATGACCCAGATACCGGTGTAAAACTGTACACCTTTAATTTAGGTTTCTGCACTGTAATCAGGAGACGATCTTAATGACCTGTGTTAAATGCCAAACGCTCATTCTGTGCCATCCTTCCTCTGTCGGATCACAGCGGTTCATCCCCAGAAGTCGATAAAACGCATTTAACCCATTTCACTAACAATTACCTCCTCGCCTGGAAACATGCAAAGCGATAAATGTTTTAATGTAGACCTCTCTTTGTCTGCAACAAGATCCAATGTGTGCTCAAGAGAGCAAGTTTTGAGGGTCATTTTGTATTTGTTTGTGAAAGTGTTTGACATCTCGGCATCACTCTGCAGGGAGCCTTTCTGATCTCTGAAACTTAAGATTGGTTTAAGGTATTAATGAGGTAGTCTGTGAATAATTCATGTACATCAATAACATCAAGGTTAGACAGAGTCGGTTAAGTCTTTGACTTTTTTGGTCAATACATTTACCCTCGGGTTATTTTTCATATTGGGAGCCTTGGTCCTTCTACCCTTAGCTTGTACGGCAGGAGAAAAGACTAAATAAAAGAAGAGGGAGATGTATTCAACATAAGAGCATTGTAGACTTTCTGCATATTCACTATATTTACTGTTGCACTCACAAGGTACAAAAAAAATGAAATATTGTGGATGTTCTTGTAGAGTTCTGGGATGTGATGTGAAAATGCATCAACCTGAATCAGACACAAGTTGTTTGCAGAGTAGGTCTTGAATTCACATTTATAAATGTGCTATTGTGCTCTTTTCTCTCTCTCTCTCTCTCTCTCTCTCTCTCTCTCTCTCTCTCTCTCTCTCTCTCTCTCTCTCTCTCTCTCTCTCTCTCTCTCTCTCTCTCTCTCTCTCTCTCTCTTCTTCTTAATAGAATATTTATCCAAGAGCAAGTTGTGGAAAAAAAAAACAGTTAAAGTTAGCTTAAACGTTTTGTATATGTAAAAACTAGGTAAGAATCAAACTCAAAGTTCCTGGTTGATATGTATGAGGACTTTGAATATCAGAAGCTCTGCCACACTCATTCACTGTGTTTTAAAACAGCCACACTGCTTCACCAGATCTGTGTGGGTGTTATTGGTCAGGTTTGATTTGATTGACAGTGCTGGCAACAGAAGTGAATAACCCCACAACTGTCATTAGGTTTTGATACAAATATTTTTAATGGAAGTTTTTCACATAATCATGAAAGCCTGTTTCATTTTCTGTACCGACTGCACTGCTTCAGATTGTCATTTTCCCTCTATGGATGTAAAGATGAAACTTTTACATTGAACCCATTTGCGCATTCCTTTCTTATTGCACATTATGTGTGTCCTCAATACTTCTAATTGCATGCCATGTTCAACAAGAAGGTCGCTGCCCTTTATAATACTATACCTCTTGAATTCTAAATCCACTCTAGAAAGTGACCCTTTAATTCAAAGGGCATATCAGGCCTTTGCGCGCTTATTATTACCCAGCAAACACAATTCTGCTGCTGCTTCGAAAAGGCCACTGGGTTTAAGCTCCTCTTTTGCCTGCGGTGTATTTTTAGCAGCACTTCGGCTACTGTATTGTTTAAAAGCTCAGCTCAGTACAGAGAGCTGCCTCTGTTACTGTCAGTACTTAGAGGAGTTATTGTGATGCCATTGCTTGATGTGTAAATAGTTTTTTATTTTCCTCCTCTTCATGCTATAACTTATTTGTGCATCTTTTTCTCTATCAGACATGGAACCCGATGTGCAGGAGAAGTTGCAGCTGCGGCTAACAATGGTGTGTGCGGCGTGGGTGTGGCCTATAATGCTAGAATTGGAGGTGAGTGAAGTACACCGTTGGGATTAATTGGGAAGATATAATACTGACTTAATTAAGTTTCTCATTGTTTCAATCAAAGATGAAACACAAAAAGAATGTGACCTCAACTAATCAGCTACTTTAGTCTGGGTCCTGAATCAAAGGTGCACATAAAGACGTGTTTTCACATCTCATTAAAGACCCAGTGATAGATTTTAAAGATGATATCCATGATGTTTTTTCTAGGTCATTGCATATCTTTTTCTGGCTGATCGACTCCCTCTTGTTCAAATGCACAGAGTGTGCTGCAGAGATAGGCAAGAACGTGCAGAGGACTGTCATTGATCTATTGTATCTGAGAAGAAAAGCTTTTGATCATTTTTGGATGTTTTTCCTGTAGAAAGTAGATCCTTGCTTTTTTAGAAATTCTGTTAGTATCATGTCTCTGACATGCCGTTAAAATATAAACAACCTAACCTCTGTTAAATTTCGTACCTCTAAAACTTGCTGAGATCATGGAATTGATAAGACTTGACAAGGTGAATCTAATGTTATATACTTAAACATTTTTTGGAACTTGGCCTGGGTATGGGAATTGAGATGATTTTATTGATATCAGTGCCATTATCCATTCAGTCTATCAATCCAGTTCTTTGTTAAATCCCTTATCTATTCCTGTGGATTCTCCACAGCCTGCATACTTTGTGCTAATATGAACATACCAAAGCTCATACCTAACTTCAGTGCTCTGCTGAGATGTGGAACAACACGGTGACCGGTGTTCCAGTTTGAACGGTGATCCTGTTAACTGGTGCCTTCACCCGAATGCTCCTTTGGTTGTTGTAGCTACGACACCTTTTAGTGCTTCAGCTTTTCATGAAAGAGGTTTGTTACTAGTATATTTTGTCGTTATATTCAAAAAACAAACAAGGATGCATTAGCGATGACCCTTTTCATGTTTCAACCAACAGCTGTTGTAACTGACATCCACTGATGCATTCTGCTGAAAGACTCCAGATAACAGGGTCACCCTTTAAAGCAACACACTGCTAAGAGTATCAGACACATTGCACTCCTGATATTTAATGACGTTTAATGACTGTGTTGAGAAATGTTTCAGCTGGTAGCTTACTTGAAATCACGAAGCGAAAGACATTGTACGTTGCGCTGTTAGCATCTTTTTGCTTGAATTAAGCCACACGTTGGAACGCTTTTGCCTCCTATCCGCCATGATTACTTCTTTGACTCCTTGGTAGCTGTTTGGCTTGACTGCCTCTTGGGATGCATGACGTCATTGTTTTGCCCAGTTTTCATCTGGATCTGCTTCTCAATACACATCCTCAACTTGGCCTGATACTCCAGTCTCTCTCATCTGCCAATGACGCTAAGGCAAAGTTAATTTTTTAAGTGTTTTGTTGAATCATAAGTAATTTGGGTCAGCCTGATTTTTAGAAGGGATGGGACATAATTTTCGAATGCTTGAATATTCGTTCACTTATTAAAAAGAGTTAAAGGTACAGTGTGTAGAAATGGACGGTGGCCTTCAGGGACAAGGTCCTGTGATGCAAAAATAAGTATGATTCTCCATTTGTCAAGTTTCTACCATCAAAACACAAATTATTCAGAGCAGAACTACAACCGCGCTCTTCTTCTTCATCTTCCAACTGGTTCTCTTGTTACTACTTTGTCCATTCTGTGCTACAGTAGAAACATGGTGGTGCAAGATGATAGCCTCTTAGGAAGTGGACCCACTCCTATAGATATAAAAGACTCATTCTAAGTTAACAAAAACAAAATGATTCTTATATTCAGATGATTATACACTAATTTAAATATACTTAATAATATTTTATTCCATTTCTACCAAGTCTGTTCTGATAAATGCTGATAAATTCTACACACTGCACCTTTAATGCGAATATTATCTATTTTTGAAAGTACTATTTTCATTTTTGACTGGCGCCTGGTTGTAATACAGCATTCCCGCCAGACAGTAGCTATAGAGCGTTTTAAAGCTGTTTGCTAACCGCATTAAAAAACAGAACAAGAAGAAGAATGCTTAAATAGTGAAAGACATCGAAAAAATTTGCGACAGTTGCTGGAAATACCGTAACGTGTGTGGTGGTGTGAGATTCAGAAACAGAGAACATTGCAGAGACTGAACATGGCTGTAAAATGTAAGCATACACGCCACACTAGTGGTTGAGAAAGAAGTTGCCAGTGCCCGCTTCTAGCAGCACCTCATCACACTTGATTACGAATAATAGCCGAATAGATGCCAGGGATTATCGAATAGCCCATCCCTAATTTTTAGTAGGCCTACAATACCAAGGCCATAAAAAGTCCACCTCTTAGGAGGCCTCATTTCATGCACCTGTGTTTATCATTGACTAAAAAACACACTCTCAGAACAGCTCTTGTTTAAACAGTAATAAAGCTGTCAACATGAGCAGGTACCCATTAAAAACAAAGTGATTCAGAGAGTTTTATTAAAATCAAACCTGTGATTACAAATTAAGTCTGAAAGGTTTTCTTTTCTTTCTTGCCTGCCAAAAAATAATCTTTGCGGTTGATAAAGTTTTCCAGGGAGGATTTTAGATTCTTTTGTCACCAGACAATCTGTCAATGACATGATGGCAGCCAACAGGACTCAGCGGAGCCCTGAGCAGCCTCGCTCACAGATGTTCCTCATAACTCCCCTTCTTTGTCTTCATTACTATTCATCTCCCGATAGAGCCACGCTTTGGCCCCGCTCTCATAAATAACTCCTCTGTGAATCTGTTCACGTCATTTGGGGTCACTGGATTGTTTATAAACAGCTGTGATTTACTCCCAAATATGATTGTTTACGTGTGTCTATGTGTGTGTCTGTGTGTGTGTGTGTGTGTGTGTGTGTGTGTGTGTGTGTGTGTGTGTGTGTGTGTGTGTGTGTGTCTGTGTGGAGCTTACAGCTACGGTTAAATGTTTGAATCCTGACTGAACAATGATCTGTGATTAGAGTTAAAAACCTGTCATTGACCCTACTTGGCTCAGTCTGTGTTTCTCTCCACCTACTGTACTTGTGTGTACTCTGCCTGAACACATACACACACATACACACACACACACACACACACACACACACACACACACACACACACACACACAGTCAAAGCTGCATTGCTACCTGCTACCTCTGACTCACTAGCTGCAGGGAACTCGCACAGTAGTTCTTTACAAGAAACAATGGAGCCGCAGGAAGTTGATGAGAGTTGTTACGACAGTTATTATCATTACTGCTGCAATACAGCCACCGCATAATAATCATCCAACGAACATTGTGCTTTGATTCCTATGTTTAGCCGGGTTAAATGTTTTTTTTGTTTGTTTTTTTTAAGCTACTCAGTATTCAAACTTGTGTAACTTAGAGTCCCAACGCCAGCAGAGTAATTACAGCTTTGGCTCCATACCCACTGGCATGTGTTTGTGCCTGCAGGGCCAGACAGGTTGTCTAGAATGGATTATTGAAGTCTTAATGTGGACGTCGGCAGTGCTGGTGTTGCCTCAGAGGTCCGGGGGGGTTCTCTTCCAGTAATGGACTTTAGTTGAGGGTGGTTCATTTCACGGCTCTCTACAGCCATTAACGTTCACAGGACTGATCTGAGGCTGCTCACTTCAAAGGCACAGACAGCACTGCGTTCAGGTATGATCAGATGAAAGGTGACATTTGGTGCTACCCCCATGGACACCACAGTCTGTTGGAGGCTTTGTAAATTCTGTTCATCTTTGTGTGTTTGTGTGGCTTTCTCTTATCTGCAGTCTACTTGTCCTTTCTGTGTCATTGCAGGGGGGGTCAAGAAAGACCCTTTCTCTTGGTTTAACAACCAGCTGGGTTATTTTTGTTTATGTGACAGTGGAATAGTGTAGTATCTGTCAGAGCTGCATTTGTGTGTGAGGCTTTGTAGGCTAAGTCATTAAAAAACTGAAACTCCATGAAGCCTTTGGTTTTTCTGACACTCTTCCCTGTTTTTTCTGGATTATGTTTTTGTTTATGTTATTTTTTGTGGCAGAAGAAAAAATGGGCATTTGCGGTCTGAGCAATTTCTTTCAGTTTCATTTCGACAAATTTTCTGTTCCTGTCATTTCATGCTGTGTTCTGTTTTTAAAGGTTTGACACCTCTCCACCCATCTGAGGCTTAAATTCATACGATCTGTATCTTTTCACCGTCTGTCATCTTGTCACTTCCTCCACCACTTTTCATGTCTTTAGTTTGGTAAACCTAATTTGCGCTGCATTGCGTGTGTTTACAGGAGTTCGGATGTTGGATGGAGAGGTGACAGACGTGGTGGAGGCCCACTCTCTCAGCCTAAACTCTCAGCACATCCACATTTATAGCGCCAGCTGGGGCCCAGAGGACGACGGCAAGTCACTGGACGGCCCGGCCAAATTGGCCAAAGAGGCTTTCCTCCAGGGAATCACCAAGGTCAGTACGAGCTAATCACTGACGACTGAACTTCAACCATCACTATCAAACTCACATCAGCTCTACTGTAGTCAGACAAAGGGTTTTATCTGTTTCTGCCATCCTTTTGTCTGTGCTGAAAGTATGAAGCTTGAGCCAGCAGAGGCTCACATTCATATAAAAACTGGAAGCAACAGTAAACAGCTTGTTCAGCTCTGGTAAAAAAAAAAAGTAGCAAGATGGATTGAAAGGATTAAGAGAAGAAATTTTAAAGCTTGTATAAGTTTAACTGTACAAAAAACAAAGGGAAAAAAACAACAATGTGACCCTGTGCACATGTTATTAACATGCTAACATGAACGTCACAGAGGCATTGTGGTGAGACCAAGTCGTTCCACTACTGTTCTGATATTGGAGGTAATAACATAGAGGCGAGTTAGAGCAGCCGTGTGTGTGTGTGCTTGTATATGAAGCCCCTGAGTCCTGCTGTGTTTACCTCTCGTGCTTCAGCAATGCCATAAAATGTAATACTGGTGCCATATGTGAAATGAGACACCAGTATTCCAAGGGCAAAAGTAAGAAGAAGTCATGATGGTAGAGCTATGTTACAGCGCTTTTGCAGACTCTCAATATTTAAAAGGAAAACAGGCTTTGCACATCTGTTACATGAGACAGGTGCGTAGGAGATGAGTGAGACGTTTAAAAAATGCAAAACTCCAGCACTATCTAACCTTCAAGAAATATGTTATATTATATATCATCGTTATCACAGTCATTGTTTGCCCGATGAAGGTCAGGACCAAAACATTGCTCATAAATACATTCGTGCAAGTTAGATAGTGTGCTGGAGTTTTGCATGGTTTGATGGACTCGCATTAAAAAGGCAATGGGGTTCATCTTGTCCTATGTGTCTATAGGGGATAACTGGTAGCGTTAATGTAGCAATGACTTACGGTAAAGCCTTTCAGAAAATTGCAGGTGTAGTCAGGGACAAGTTGAGGCTAAGGTTAGGGATCGGACAAACTCAGATTGGTGTGGAAACAAGATTCAGCATAACACCAGGAAGGGATAATGTATGGTGACTGGGTTATTGGAGCAGAATGGGACCCGGACAGGGTGAGCAGGACCGTGGCGCTAAATTCACTATAGATTACCAGGCTTATTACACAATGTATTAATTAAAAATCAATAATTTGACACCGCCTCACAGCTAGAAAGTTCCTGGTTCGAATCTCTGGCCAGGCAGGTGCCTTCTGTGTGGAGTTTGCATGTTCTCCCCATGCATGGGTGGGATCTCTCCAGGTACTCCGGCTTCCTCCCACAGTCCAAAAACATGCTCACCAGGTTGATTGATCACTCCAAATTGCCCGTAGGTGTGAGTGTGTGTGTGAATGGTTGTCTGTGTCTCTGTGTTAGCCCTGTGATAGGCTTGCGACCTGTCCAGGGTGTACCCTGCCTTCCGCCCGAAGCCAGCTGGGATAGGCTCCAGCCCCCCATGACCCCTAACGGGATAAGCGGTCAAGATGATGGATGGATGGATAATTTGACACCAGAAATTGATTTAGAAAAATTTGATTGATTTTAAAATCTTTGTGTTAGAAATAGTCACTTTGTATTACAGTTTGAGCTGCACCCATAGTAACAGCAAATGTTGAAGCAAAACAAGGTGAACAAGACCGCAAAAATCAACGTCAGAGTCTGGGACATTTTTTACCCAATTATCAGTCCTTTAACACCATCATGTGACAAACTGTGTTCCATTAAGTGTTTACTTCATGTGCCATCATCAGTTTTGTAAATTTCTCCATCTGAGCAACAGTTTTTGTCGTTTTTTTGTCTTTTCCTTCAATTTTTTTGTCTCTTTTCTCAACAAACAACAGACCAACATCAAATTTACCTGCTTCTTTATGCCTTTATGTTAACAGTAAGCCAGAGTCTGTGATTATAGCCACATACCTAGCAGATGTCTGCTCTTCACAGCAACAGTCTGCTGATATTATTAGCAGTTGTTATTTGCTAATCAGAATGACGTCTGTAAGTAGGTGCAACTACCTGTTGTCTCCAATGGTAGCAGGTGATTGGTCCGAAACAATTCACTTTTCATTTTTTGTTACACAACTTAGATCTCAGCCTCAGAGGTGCATGAAGGAAGATTTAGTTTCCTTTACATGGAGATACACTAGCTCCTTTCCCTTGTTCCTTGGCTCTTTGCTAGGCTATGCTAACAGACAACTCCTCAGTCTGATGTCAAAAGTTCAGATATGAGTGCGGTGTTCATCTTCTCGCTTAACAGTGGGAGGAAATGCTGTAATTTGTGCAGCTGAGAGGAATTGACATTTTGGGAAAGAAAGAGCAATTATCCAAATGCCAGCAGAAACTGATGTTGGAAATTGGAGGTCTGAACTTTTTTCCACATACACGATCAAACTGAGTCAGTCTGTAATGGGGGAAATGTCTCTGAGATGTACTGTAGCGAAGGACAAATGAAGGTGAGTTTTTTAATTGCCCTCTAACTAGTCTTTCAGAGTTTGGGGGAGTGAGACATTAAAGAGTTTGGCTTATTATCTCAGGCTAATGTCATCATTCCTCATGTGTCAGCATGCTACATCAAAAGACTTCAGTGGAACAGATGAATGATAAATGTACAAGGGGAAAAATAGAAAGTGAGCAGTGAGCAGCGAGCAACGACGCTGAACAATAGTCAAATTCAAAGAAGGCAGCAATTAGCGTATAAATGAGTGAAACTGCCGAGTTTCTGTGGGAAAAAATGATTCATAAGCCCCGTCACAAAATGTGAAATGCTCCACATATCACGGTGTGTTAGTGAAGAAAAATTGCCTGTCAGCAGCACAACGGGATCTTTCTGGTTCAGCGTGTGTTCTCCTGGCAGAGAGATAACCCCTGGCATTGAGGTGTTATCATCCGGCCTCTGTTACCAGCAGCAAAGACAGCGTCAGGTCAGAAACAGGGATGGGTTTAGGAGTATAAACTGCAGCTCAGGACTCCTGTGCTAGGATGCAGTAAGATTGAGGCAGCATCATACATACTGTCTTATTTTATTATTTATGTAGTTATTTATGTTCTTTTTTTGTTGGATGGAATTACCAGAATCCATTTAGAAGAGGAAATGGATAATCCTAATAAAAAGCCTCTAAACAAGCTTGTTTACAGTCTGGGATCAGGTCAAGTTGAGGTTCCCCTCGTTCTCTAAACGCCCTGAAATCGGATTAACTGTGCCAGAGACAACAGTGTTGGAACAACATTCATAAGTCTGCGAAAATACCAATATCTTTGTATTCAAAGTATGAAGCCAAAGTACTGGAACCGACAGAGTAATGGGACTTTTATTTTCTTAACAGGCGGGCCAAGACTCAGGCAGGCAGAGAGCAGAACTGACAGACAGTCACAATCTCTAACAACAATAGAAGAAGCAAACCTTCTTGCAGCTCTTTTTTTCATCAAAGACTCTCTGAAAACAACAAAGTTTATTTGTTTCTCTGGTTTTCTGTATTTGTAGACAACTCAGAGAGGAAGTAGCGGTGCGCGTCTGTTTTCTCTCACCTTATTTATTTGTTCCTTGCCACCAACCATTTCATCGTTCCTGCTCTCTCTCTGTGGGATGTGAGAGAGGTCCCCTCGTTCCCTTTTATCTCTTTTCTTCATCATCTGCATTTCCGAGGTTCTTGTTTGCTTTCCATAATGATTGTGTTTCCAGCCCACTTAGTTCAGACTGTAGGTGGAAGAGGGAAAGTTTTAATCTTTAAGTTTTATAAACTCCACCAAGGAGGTTGCACTTTCCGTGAAGTTTGTTTCTCTGTCAGCAGAATTACAGTCAAACTAATGGCCTCATTTTCATAAAACTCGGTGGAAGGGTAAAACAGCCATGAAGGAAGTCCCATTAAAATTTTGTGTGGATCCAAATCCAACTCACATACAAACAAAACCAAGATGTTTTTTATTGTTAAATTCAAATTTGATCTTAGTTTAGAACCCTGCCTATATCACACTATGGTTTATAGTTATGAGCATACATGTTTTCAATGAGCACTACCTGAAGCCTTCTCTGTCCAACATATCAATCATTAGTTAGTCCAGCAAGGCATGTCACAACAACTTAGCTCACAATACTCCCAGCAATGTCTGTAGCATATCACTGCTGTCAGGCAGAAACCTTGTATCTCCATATTTCATCATTTTCTTCTTGCATTAATCAATGCTATTGATCTTCCTTTAAGCCTGTTGGCTTTTAAGAATCAAACAGATGGTTGGATCATTTGCAGTGTTAAATTATCTGAAAACAAAGGGTTTATTTTACTTCCTGGAAAGTAGAGGATTTGGAGATACAAGGCTTCTTCCTGACGGTAACAATATGTAGCAAGCGCTATGTGATTAGCAAAATATTAAATATAAAGATGAAGTTACATTTATTGTACATACTGTTAAGATAAGATAATCCTTTATTCGTCCCACAATGGGGAAATTTAAAGGTGACATATCATGCAAAATTGACTTTTTAATGGTTCTTTACCTGAAATATGTGTCCCTGGCATGTCTACAAACCCCCCGAGAATGAAAAAAATCCATTCTGCCCCTGTTTTGATTTCTCCACCTTTCTGTAAATGTGTGTGAAACGAGCCGTTTCAGACTTCCGTGTTTTTGTTACGTAACAACAATATCCGGTCTGTCACGGAGTCAGAGCTCGGAGCTTGTTCAGCCCATAGAGTGTATAAAATAATACTGAATCCCTCCCCTGTTTTTCATTACCTGCACAAATGTTTGCTAACAAGGAGCTTAGGAGGGAGGCATGCTAGTTGTAGGCTGTCTTAATAAACACAAAGGTCGGTTTTACTCCCCACGTCTGCAGATTTGAAGATCTAGTGGATGATTTTTATTTATCATGGATAAGTGCTAGCGCTAATTAGCATAGCTACATAGCTACATGTTCATAGCTGTAGCTGTGTAGAAAGACACACATCTACATACTGACAAATAAAACAACAAGAAACACAGAATCTGTGACCAATCCTTCAGAAAAGGTCCCGCTGCCTTTCTGGCAGAGGTCGGTTTTACTCCCCACGTCTGCAGATTTGAAGATCTAGTGGATGATTTTTATTTGTCATGGATAAGTGCTAGCGCTAATTAGCATAGCCACATAGCTACATGTTCATAGCTGTAGCTGTAGCTGTAGCTGTAGCTGTAGCTGTAGCTGTAGCTGTAGCTGTAGCTGTGTACCAAGACACACGTCGACATACTGACAAATAAAACAACAAGAAACACTAAATCTGTGACCAATCCTTCATAAAAGGTCCTGCTGCCTTTCTGGCAGAGGTTGGTTTTACTCCCCACGTCTGCAGATTTGAAGATCTAGTGGATGATTTTTATTTATCATGGATAAGTGCTAGCGCTAGTTAGCATAGCCACATAGCTACATGTTTGTAGCTGTGTACCAAGACACACGTCGACATACTGATAAATAAAACAACAAGAAACACTAAATCTGTGACCAATCGTTCAGAAAGGTCCTGCTACAGGCGCCTCTCCGTCAGGATCAGATTCTGGATCAGATTCAGAGGGTTGAAGTAACGCGATCTCTGAGCAGCCGTGTATATTCAGCCAACATGTAAACATTAGATCAACGTGCTGGAGAGCCGAGACACATCCGCTTCCGGATGGGGGCGTGGTCAGAGGGAAAACAGAGTGTTCTGATGAGGACTGAAGAAGAGGGATTTTCAGGCATGCCAAAATCTGTTTTTTTGAGCATAAACTTTAAAGACATGTTTTGGGGACCTCTTAGACCAATATATATTGATGAAAAAAGCGTGATATGTCACCTTTAAGTGTTACAGCAGCAAAGTAGACAGTGCAAAACAGTATAAAGCAAACAAGAGCATATAAAATAGCAATTATTAAAAAGTTACTAGCAATTAAAGGAGCGATATAATATATAAAGCAATATAATTAAAGAAGTAAAAATAAGCATATTTTACAACATCTATACACAACGTACATAAACAACTAAATAAGTAAATTTACAAATTTTTCCAAAACCAATGACGCAGTGAAAAATGTGCACGGACTTGTAGCCTAGGTATAAACTATGTACAGATAGTTAGAGTGAAGTTCTACATTTTCAACCTTTTAACATTGACACCGGACTACAAACCAAACATAATAGATACATTTCCTCTTCTTAAAATCAGTTAAGCTCTAAAAAAAAAAAAATCCAGTATCATTCAGTAAAAGCATTCTTTGTTTTGTACATCCGGGTTTTCATAACAACTGTTTTTGTCCACAAGCGTCTGTGTTCATGACGTCGTTTTAGTCATTGTGTTTACCATTCTCTCAAATGTCAACAAAGTGTTTTCTGCTCCTCACAAATGTAGGTTAAAGAGAATATTTCCATTTCAGAAGTGTTCAGTAAATGCACAGCTGAGATGATGACTGTTCAGTGAGGCATAGCCATATTTTGGCATTTTTAGAGCTGATTTGGAAACATACCAAGGCAGAAATAGTGGTTTCGCTTGCAGATTTGCATATCATAAAAGATTGACTACTGGCCTCACCAGAGGTCTCTGCACTCTGAGTTTATTTTCTAAATTTAAATGTCTGTGGTTATGGTTGCTGAATTTTCCCTTTAATGAAGTATTTTACCTTGGTTGTTAAACTTTTGATCAATAGTTTGCGATTAATGCAGAAATGTATTGAGAGTTGTGGATAAACTTACATACATAATGATGCCTTTCTATATTTAGCACTCTAAAAGGAACATGTGAAGAAAAATAGATCAACAAAGAGGAAGAGGTCTTTGGTAAATATGTATATTCTTATAATTGTACCTGAAAGATATGTCTGTAAGACTTAAACAAAAGGACAACGAGGTTGTCCTTCACTCCGGGGATTTTTCAGAGCTGTGGAGCTCTGACTCCAGATGCCCTGCTGCCCTCTGCATCTGTTTTCAGCCGGCCCCCGGGGGACAGTCAGCACCAACTGGTCAGCAGACCTCAGGCTGAGATCAGCTATGAGAGAAAAGAAGGTCAGCTGTGTAGGAAGCAGGCAGACTGATGCTCATAGTGGAGATGCGCAGTTAAGCTTGAAAATCGATTCTTAAAGTCATGCAATGCAGGGGTTGTTAAAACTTTGGTTATGCAAAAACATTTTTCCAAAACTTTCGTACAACCTTGCAGCTGTCCAAACTTTGGGCCATGCATCGATTCCAGTGGCATTTCAGCAAATGAAGAGTTATGATAATCTAATCTACTGGAGAAAAACGCATAACAAAGGATTTGTGTGTCTGAACAAAGAGAGCGATCTAATCCTAGTAATGCTCTGAGTTGACAAACGATGCTCTTTTTTTTTTTGCTTTGCTTGAATGTGAAACTTCAGTCTGAGTCATAGACCTCCATGAGATGTCAAGCCTCATGTTGGCAGTCTAGCCCCAACTTGACTGAGTGTGAGGCTATGGTGTTGTGTATTTTAGTTGTGTACAATCTCCCTGCCAGACATCCTGTTGTCATTTGTCAGACCCCTAAATTATATTCAGCTCAAGTAGATCTTGTAATTACATTGCTCCTGTTTGTTATCTGATGTTCTGCCACAATAAGTCGCCTGACATTATGATGTATTAATAAGGGTTGTGCCTACAGTAGTTCACTGTTTCTGAACACATAAGCGTTGAGGCGTTTAAGCAGTGACACGAACATCTTTGTCAAATGCCATTTGTCATGATTCATTAATCTTTTTCTCTGGATTTCAGTGAATATCATTCATATAAAAGTTTACATATTTTCTCATCCACAGGGACGCACTGGACTTGGCTCCATCTTTGTGTGGGCTTCGGGTAACGGTGGCCGGGAGCAGGACAGCTGCAACTGTGACGGCTACACCAATAGCATATACACCCTGTCCATCAGCAGCACCACGCAGTCCGGCAACGTGCCATGGTACAGCGAGCCCTGCTCTTCCACCCTCGCTACCACCTTCAGCTCTGGAAACCCGGGGGAGAAACAAATAGTGGGTGAACTCTCACACACACACAAATACATACGCTCAAACTTTCTAACATCTCTATTTTGTGTGGGATTGTTTTTATACTCAGAATCTTTAGCAACTGCAGAAGTTAACACTGCAACAAAACCAACCCTACATCTTGTTCTTTGTAATGACCTGATCAGAAAGAATCCTCCTCAAGTGTACATTCACATTAATCTTGTCAAATCAAACGTGGGCATCAAACTGTCAAAATGAGAGTGACTGATGTGTAACATACAGTGAGCCAAGCTGACAAACACTGAAGGATGCCACATGCTTCCTTCAAGCTGCTTGTCAGCTGAAGAAAAAGATTTGCCTCAGGGACGTAGAATAACATAAAACAACTATGAATCTGCCATTCGCTCCAAAATACACCAGAGGCACGCTGCAGGCGAGCAAACACAACTCATCAAATGGATGAAACTGAAGTGCTTTTGAAATGTACTGCAGCAGATGCTTTGTATTGCTGCTTTGGTCTGAAGCAATCATTTGTATTGAGGGTGAGTATATGGTGATTTCTTTCATCTGCTGCTTGTATTTAGGTTGTCAAAAAGTACAAACAGGCTTTCAAACCAATCCTGATCGGACTTACAATCAGCTGATTTAGTTGACAGATTTGGTCATATAGCATCTGATATCTGGTATTTAAGAACAATTAATTTCTTACTTGTTTGAAATAAGAAAAATGTAAAAAGAATATATAAAATACTTATTTTTTCACATAATTTAATCACTTCAGCTTAGCTTTGTACTAGGGATGAACCGATCCGATCCTGGTATCGGATATCGGCTAGATCGGACTCAAAAAGCTAGATCGAAAATCAGTAACAAGGGGACAATATATAGTGCCGATCCATATGGCAGATCTATTCATCTCAGTTCTATGCTTTTCTGTGTTAACAATAGCCATGTCCGTCTCCTATGTCATCAGCGCCGGCCGGTCTGTGCATTTTAGCCCGGAGGAACACAATGGAGGATAACTACAGAGGCTCTGCAGTTTAGGTGCATGTCACGCTTCTTATGCAAACAACTCCGCCGGGAACTTGCAACACGTGCAGCGCTAATGTTTCGATGGATGGCAGTCGCGCTGAAAAATATAATGGAAGCCCAAAGGAAGAAGTTTACGTCAGCTGTAGCTGACTGCAAAGAAGCAAGAAACCTTCTATTAATGGATTTAAAGTGTGAAAAAAATGGACTGGTTATTGGATTTAATTGTTCCAGATCCTTGAAATTAAGGTATTCCACCCTCTGGTTTAGCACTTGGAACCCAGGTACAGCTCACCATCATGTAAATAATGTTTATTTTATTTTGGTTTACAAAGTCAGAAAAGCCTGAAGTTACCAAAACATGATTCTATCCTCACATTAAGGAATAGAGATCGTTAAATCAATACCAGGATTGGATCGGCTAGTATCGGTATCGGCAGATATCAAAGCCCAGGTATCGATATCGTTATTGGGACCTAAAAAGTAGGATCGGTGCATCCCTACTTTGTACATCTGAAAATGTTTTTTAAAATCACAACACAATTACTTGGTATTGTTGTCAGATTTTTTTGGTACAGGACTTTAATTTTTGAACCAAAAACTAGTGAATATAATCAAAAACAAATTAGTAGAACAGTGTTCCCTTCTTCTTCTTTTTTTTTTCATGGTCTTGAGACCAAACAGTTGGTCGGTGCAGAAACGTGCTCACCTTTTGTTTACTCATCTGACATTTTGATTGATCTCCACTTATAATGGTCATTAGAGCAACAATCTGTCAGGTCCCAAAAAGTTTCAAACCAAGAGAGTGTCCCTATAACCTTCACAGCTCTCCTTGCCCTCTGGCTTTCTGTCATCTCCGACGCGTCCCCATCATGACCCAGACGGGCCTCATTAGCTTTCTGGCGTTGGCCCGGGAGCGAGAACTGAGGAACGCCTAGAGTGATAACATACTCTGTCTCACCATCAGCCGACCTGGCTGGCCTGATTTGGCTGACATTCACTGCCCTGGCTGTGACCCTTTGGCAACGATCCACAGACCTGAGAATGAACCTTCCTCCTCTTCTTCTTCTTCTCCTCCTCACTGTCAAGGATTGCTGCAGGCTGAGCTCCCCTCGTCCCCTCCCTCTTCATTCCCCTCCCCCGTCTAAGTCATATTAAGATTGGAAACTCGATGTGTCATATTAAATGTGTCTCCCTCTGTATTTCGTTCACTTCTCTCTCTCTCCTCCTGTCTCCAAGGTGACCACAGACCTGAGGCAAAAATGCACAGACTCTCACACGGGGACATCCGCATCAGCCCCACTGGCTGCTGGAATCATTGCTCTGGCACTGGAGGCCAAGTGAGTGATAATGACAGTTTTTCTGCTTCATGCCATTTTTTAAGTCTGACCTTTAGTTAGTAAACTGCTGCAACATGCTTTCTTTCTCATTTCACCCTTTAGGGTCAGTTTTGCACGTGCAGGGCCACATGACTCAGTGTATTATGAATGCATGAGACCTCGTAGACCTTTAAGGCACACTTAATCAAGAAAAAACGATCTGTTATGAACATGCTACAGTAATAAACACGTAGTTAATTTTGTTGGTTTTATTGGTTGTAATTTGATTAAGCATAGATATAAAACCTGTTTAAGTCTAGGGAACATATACTCTGTGGGTTTAGGAACTCAACTTCTGAGGAGGAATCAGTGCTGAGTTTAAGAATATATTCTCTGCACATTTCACAGTCTCTGTAGGTCATACAGTAAAGCTTTGCACACTGAGTCTGCTCATTTCTGTACAAACCTAAGAAGTCTGCCTACACAAAGTCATATTGTCAGTGTTGAAGACAAGCCACAAAACCCTTCAGTCTGCATCAAGCCTCTGGTCCTCAGTGTTCATATAGAGTCCCCATTATGTTCTGTAAATTTGATCCCATTCTCCACATGATGGTTTTTCTACATATCCAATATATTGCACCGCTCTTGTTTGCTTTTGCTGTAAAGCCTTTGAGAGCACAACACACCAATTTGTGGTGCTTCTTTAAGCATCCTTTAAGGAAGTGTTGCTGAACAAGACGGCAAATGCAAAACGAACAAATAAATCAAATTCTTACTCTCTATCTATGGCACGACAAGAACCGATACGTCAAGACGTGACAAGTCAAGACACGACATGTCAAGACAACATGTCAAGACACTACCAGGGTTCCCACGCGTCCTGGAAAACCTGGAAAACCTGGAAAACCTGGAAAACCTGGAAAACAGTTAGGACATGACATGTCAAGACACGACACGGCATGTCAAGACAACATGTCAAGACACTACCAGGGTTCCCACGCGTCCTGGAAAACCTGGAAAACCTGGAAAACAGTTGACCAGTTTTCCAGTGCTGGAAAACACCTGAAAAACGGGAGAAAAAGTAAAATGTACTGGAAAATCACATATAGTCCTGGAAAATTATTCCAACATGGCTGCGTGCGACCTGACCCTATTAACAAAACACATCCCCATTCATTAAAAGTTGAGTGTACGCTGTGCTGGAAAAGAAAGCGACACTGCGCAACTTTTTTCACATCTTTTCTCCTTCACTTGGTCATAATCATGCATTCACAGAAAACAGGGGTATATTGTCTAGTTTTATGGTACATTAACCTTGTAGAGTGCTCTTTTGATTCAAAGAGTCTTATATTTAAGTTATAGTGTGACCAGCGGAGTCGGGCAGAGGGAAACTAAGAGTGCAAATGGTAGGAAGCATGTGCTTTAGTTTTGGGAAGGTCGGCTCTTTTCCGAGAGCCGGCTCTTTTGACTCGGCTCCCAAAGAAGAGCCGGCTCTTTCGACTCTTGAACAGCTCTTAATTTAGGATCTTTTGTAGACGTATATTTTACCTTAATTTTGCAAAAACTAATGGTTTGTGTTGAAAACCCCATTTACGTACAGTGTTTTAATGAGAAGCCTTATAATTGCCAAATTTGGTGCATTTATTCTGTTACAAAATCATTCTAACCCTAACCCTAACCCTAGGGTTAGGGTTGGGTTTAGGGTTAGGGTTATGATTATGATTAGGGTTAGGATTATGATTAGGGTTAGGATAAGGGTTTTGATTAGGGTTATGATAAGGGTTAGGGTTAGGGTTAGGATAAGGGTTAGGGTTAGGATTAGGGTTTGGATTACGATCAGGGTTAGGTAAGGATAAGGGTTATGATTAGGGTTAGGGTTAGGATAAGGGTTGGATTACGATTAGGGTTATGATTAGGGTTTGGATTACGATAAGGATTAGGGTTAGGGTTATGATTAGGGTTAGGGTTAGGTTTAGGGTTACAACTAGAACTAAACTTAAGCAAACAGAACCAGAACCAAACTCATGCAAACAGAACCAGAACCAAACTAGAAGCGTACCGGAAGTGAACCAGAACCGAACCAGAAACATACCAGAACCGAACCAGAACCGAAACCGAACCGAACCAGAACCGAAACCGAACCGAACCAGAACCGAACTCAAGCAAACAGAACCAGAGCCAGAACCACACTAAAGCAAACAGAACCAGAACCAAACTGAAGTAAACAGAACCAGAACCAAACTCAAGCAAACCGAATCAGAACCAAACTCAAGCAAACAGAACCGGAACCAGAACCAAACTCGAGCAAACAGAACCAGAACCACACTCAAGCAAACTGAACCAGAACCAAACTCAAGTAAACCGAACCAGAACCAAACTCAAGCAAACAGAACCAGAACCAGAACCAAACTCAAGCAAACAGAACCTGAACCAACTCAAGTAAACAGAAACAGGACCAACTCAAGCACACAGAACCTGAACCAGACTCAAGTAAACCGAACCAGAACCAAACTCAAGCAAACAGAACCAGAACCAGAACCAAACTCAAGCAAACAGAACCTGAACCAACTCAAGTAAACAGAAACAGGACCAACTCAAGCAAACAGAACCTGAACCAACTCAAGTAAACAGAAACAGGACCAACTCAAGCACACAGAACCTGAACCAAACTTGAGCAAACAGAACCAGAACCAAACTCGAGCAAACATTATTAATGTCCTCAGGTTGGCATTGAGAAATCAGATGCCTCAGCTTGGATTGGCTGATCCGATTTCTCCTCTCAGTGAGTATTTGCCCGGTCTTCAAGAAGACTCTCTCTGAAGGAACAGATGTAGCCAGGATACACAGCCTCCCCTCCATCACCTATATCCTATATCCTCACATATGATTGGCCGCATGGCCGCCATGCTGACCAATCAAAACAAAGTTCTGCTGTGAGCAGAGCTGGGGCTGAGCTCTGTGAGAGCTAAGCAGCGACAGGAAAAAACTGGGAGCCAGCTCTCTCTCGATGCGAGCCGGCTCTTCTGATTCACTATAAAGCATCGGCTCTCAGTGCCGCAGCTTTTGATCATGACACATCATTAATGTGCTTAATCTGTGTTACAATTATGAGGGGGCCATGGACAATTTTCTCACCTGTAAGGGGTCCATGGCTCCAAAAAGTTTGAAAACCCCTGCTCTACCTAGTAGGAGTGCAAACTCCCGATAGTGAAAACAAACGGAACAAAAAGAGCGACACAGCTGCACAGAAACTCCACGTTGTAGACATCGCTGATCATAATAGACACTTGGTTGCACTAATAAAGTGAAGTGCTGTACATCTGTGGTTGCATTATTCTATTATCAATTTGCCATAATTTGTAAGTATGTAAGAGATGATTTCATTGATAGCCATAGACTACGTCTTTCAATGTAGACTTCCACTGAGAGGAACATATTAGACTATTTAGGAACTAAATTAGGAACTAAATTTAGACGGTCATACCAGCTTCATCATCAATGAAAAACTCCTGGAAATGTCCTGGAAAATTATCTCTGGAAAAGAGTGGGAACTCTGACTACACATCAAGACACGACAAGACACGACAAGTCAAGACACAACAAGTCAAGACACAACATGTCAAGACACGACACAACATGTCAAGACTGGACACGACAAGTCAAGACACAACACATCAAGACACGACAAGACAAGTCAAGACAAGACATGTTAATACACGACACAAAATGACACGACACGACATGTCAAGACACGACACGACATGTCAAGACACAAATTCAAGACACTACAAGTCAAGACACGACATGTTAAGACACGACAAGACAGGACATGTCAAGACAAGTCAAGACACAACACAACAAGACAAGTCAAGACACGACACCACAAGACACCACAAGTCAAGACACGACATGTCAAGACAAGTCAAACCACGACAAGACAAGTCAAGACAAAACACATCAAGACACGACGTGAAGACACAACACGTCAAGACATGACAAGACAAGTCAAGACACGACACAACGTGTCAAGACATGACACAACATGTCAAGACAGGGCATGCCAAGACTGGACACGACAAGTCAAGACAGGACATGCCAAGACACGACACGACATGTCAAGACACAAATTCAAGACACTACAAGACAAGTCAAGACACGACATGTTAACACACGACAAGACAGGACATGTCAAGACAAGTCAAGACACAACACAACAAGACAAGTCAAGACACGACATGTCAAGAAACGAAACGTCAAGACGGCATGTCAAGACAAGTCAAACCACGACAAGACAAGTCAAGACAAAACACATCAAGACATGACACGACATGTGAAGACCCAACACGTCAAGACATGACAAGACAAGTCAAGACACGACATTTTAAGAAACGATACAACATGTCAAGACACGACACGGCAAGACACGACAAGACAAGGCAGGACATGTCAAGACAAGTCAAGACACGACAAGACAAGTCAAGACAAAACACATCAAGACACGACACGACATGTGAAGACACAACACGTCAAGACATGACAAGACAAGTCAAGACACGAAACGACATGTCAAGACATGACATGTCAAGACAAGTCAAGACACAACACAACAAGACAAGTCAAGACAGGACATGTCAAGACACAACACCACAAGACACGACAAGTCAAGACAGGACATGTCAAGACAAGTCAAGACAGGACATGTCAAGACAAGTCAAGACAGGACATGTCAAGACAAGTCAAGACAGGACATGTCAAGACAAAACACATCAAGACACGACACAACATGTGAAGACCCAACACGTCAAGACATGACAAGACAAGTCAAGACACGACATGTTAAGACACGACATGTTAAGACACGACACAACATGTCAAGACACGACACGGCAAGACACGACAAGACAAGGCATGACATGTCAAGACAAGTCAAGACACGACATGACATGTCAAGACACGACACCACAAGATACGACAAGTCAAGACAGGACATGTCAAGACAAGTCAAACCACGACAAGACAAGACAAAACACATCAAGACACGACACAACATGTGAAGACCCAACACGTCAAGACATGACAAGACAAGTCAAGACACAACATGTTAAGACACGACACAACATGTCAAGACACGACACGGCAAGACACGACAAGACAAGGCATGACATGTCAAGACAAGTCAAGACACGACATGACATGTCAAGACACGACACCACAAGATACGACAAGTCAAGACAGGACATGTCAAGACAAGTCAAACCACGACAAGACAAGTCAAGACACAAAACATCAAGACACGACAAGACACAACACAATATGTCAATACCAACATTTTTTGAAGTGCTACACACATTTAGCTTCCTCCTCAGTAGTATTAATATTAAAACTATTATGCCTGAAGAGAGCGTCAGAAATCTCACTAAACCGATCCCCACATAGTGACTCTTTGAAGCTCAAGGCCATCAACCAGGCTGCTGATGGATTTTAAGAGTTTGGATATGAGACCATGCTGGTTTTTTATACTCCGAAAGAGCTCCAGTAAGCACTTTTACCTTTAGAATTTATTGTGGACTCTTATCTTAGGTAGGCTCGTGGGAGGTGTGTGCGTATGGGTGCATGTTTGTCTGGCACTCACGTCTGAAAGTTTGCACCCACATCTGGGAGTCAGAGCTGGCCTAAATCCCAGCCCACAACTTCTTTCCGCAGTAAATTGAGCGTTTGATAATCAGTTAATTAGCAAGACAAATCAGCAGCTGCCGCCCACGCAGACATCTGAATACCTGTAAGGACACTAGTGAAGATTCTAAACTCGGGGTGTCTCTGATTATCACTCACTCTGGTGTCACAATCCAAGTTTCTGCCAGCAGCTCTAATGTATTCTCCATTATGTCCTTATCTTCAGTCATATCTCATGCATGTTAAGTCCTCTTATCTGTCAGCACTCCTTCACTCTGCGTAAGTCTTTTTATTTCCACATAAGCAATTAGCTGACAGGTGTCGCATCAGATCGGCGGGAGGAAAACATCTTTGGTGTCACAGGTTTATCTCATCTCTGTCACCTCTGATATCAAAAGAGAAGGGCACTGACTGACAGAGCGAGTGTTTACGACATGTAGGCTATCTCTCTCTTTCAACACTAAACTGGAGTCAGTATTTGTCAGCGAGCATCTCCTCCCCTCCCTCTCTCTCTGACTTCCCTTCCCTTCCCACCACCACCACCCCGACCTGTCTGACAGGCAGCAGTAATAACAGGGTAGCTGGTTTATCAGACTGGGACCCCACTGGAGACGCAGAGATGGAATCATTTAATAGACAGGGTGTTTTGGCTTTCTGGTGTTCTTATTATTTTATTATTTCCCTCCCTCCTCGCTTCTAGCCGAGGTGACATTGAGTGGTTGGAGGGATCTTGTCCATTAATAACACATGAGAGGATGTGAGATGTGAACGTTGATGCTGAGAGCGGCGGAGGTGATGCGCCGCGGTGCATTCTGTGTTCCCATTTCTATCAACTGTGATGTTGCACTGAGTGATTCATGGTTTGATTATCTTAACCCATGGTGCGGTTTCCTCCCTCCCTCAAAGGCTTCTCCTCTGGATGCTCCTGAGCGCTGCCTCTTAATAAATTTCTTTTTTAAGAAAACTTTTTTTATTGGTTTTTCTGCAGCATCGAAGGTGACTCTATCCCCCCAATCCCAGACCTCATTAGAAACTATCATTACAGAAAGGTCCAGACAGCCCTCCAAGGCATTGTGTTCACTATTTTACTGTGTTGCCTGACCTTTCAACACAATAGGTTATGATGTACCTTTAATACTGCTGTTCTGTGATGCTGTTGAAAGCACAACGTGAGCCCACACCTTTGTTCTAGAGGACTGACATGTCCCTGAGGGCGCCTGCTACATCTTAGTATAATATTTCATAAATGTAAGGCTGTCCTCTCTATAAATGTTCAGCTGGATCAAATTTAGTTGCGTCTACATACTCCTGACCTTTTCCACATCTCATAGCTCCTCACATTTCCTTTGCTGCATTGTCGGTACATTTGAGGTCAGTGAATTCTGACTTTTCTCACAGCTTGCATTATGTAGAAAGTAATACCTTCAGCTCTTACATAACATGACACCCTACACTCTGCTCTCCTCCCTGTTTATCCGCAGCATGAACCTGACCTGGAGGGACATGCAGCACCTGGTGGTGAGAACATCCCGACCCGGACATCTCAGTGCCGGAGACTGGAGGACCAATGGAGTGGGACGCAGAGGTAAAAGACTGGACACAGATGGTGTCATGGTGGTATCATATGTTTGGGCCTCTATTCTGTGCACACTGCAGCATTTTGAGCACAGGAGGAGAGTTTTGTAAGGGAATAAATTATTTTGCAGACACTTCATTATCATGCAAAGAGTGGTTTAATTAAAGCAAACAAAAATCTGTCATGTGCAAAGTGAATTTACTGAGTGCCTGCTATTATGCACATAATCACATAATAATAACCTCTCTCACTTAGTTTCTAGCTCCCTCCTCTGTGCACTACTTATTCCCCAGAGACGTGCTCCTCCGATGTCTCTATTCTGTGTTCTCTCCGTCTTTTGCCTTCATGCTCACCCAGACTGGCAAAGTGTTACAGTATGCAGCAATCTCTGCCAATCAGAACATTTATCATTACTTCAATCCCCAAAATCCCAAATCTATAAGGGAGACATTTATATAATGAGGCGCACTTTTTAGTGCATGAAGGAGTTCCCTGGATACATAGATAAAGAACTTTTTCCATACAGCCAGTCAGACGATTTCAACCTGATTTGCATAAAGCAGATTGACACAGTCACACTGATTAACAGCCAGAGAGCAACTCTGAACAACAACTAACTTCAGCTTGTTTCTGGAGTCAAATTCTCACCTTACTTACCTGTCAGCTGCAACGAACAAGAATATATGTTACTCTGTTTTCATCATTCTAATAACAAACAATGGTAACTTTAAAACATTGAACAAACCATTACCCTGGTTGAAATTTAACAGTGAGACTAATCAAGTTTTTGAATGTGATGCAATTAATCAATCTTTACTTATATAGCGCCAAATCGCAACAAGCGTTATCACAAGGCACTTTTACAAACGGAGCCGGTCTAGGCCCTTCTCTATGTTAAATTATTAACAAAGACCCAACATCAAGACAGGGTAAGTTGTAGGTGAGTAGAGCACTTTGCAGCATTTAGAAAGTAACAGTGGCAACTTCCTTTTAACAGGCTGAAACCTCGAGCAGAACCAGACTCATGTTAGACAGCCATCTGCCTCGACCGAGTTGGGGTTGGAAAGAGGGATAGAGGAGAATAAAAGAGAGAGTGAGCGATGATAGTGATGAGATGAATAGTAGTATTAGTAGTAGCTGTTGTCGCTGGAGTCCAGCACGTCCTTTTAACAGGCAGAAACCTCGAGCAGAACCAGACTCATGTTAGACAGCCATCTGCCTCAACCAAGGAGAGAGAGAGAGAGAGAGAGAGAGAGAGAGAGAGAGAGAGAGAGAGAGAGAGAGAGAGAGAGAGAGAGAGAGAGAGAGAGAGAGAGAGAGAGAGAGAGCGCAAAACCAGACTCACGTTAAACAGCCATCAGCCTCCTCCTTTTAACAGGCAGAAACCTCTAGCAGAACCAGACTCATGTTAGACAGCATTCTGCCTTGACTGAGTTGTGGTTGGAAAAAGGGAAAGAGGGTGAAAAGAGAGAAAGGCCTATACTGCCATAAAGATGAGATTATTGACTCACTGTAACTTTTAGTGTCAGGTAGCTTCTTTTATTTCCTTTCCATCTTTTTCTCTCCGCAGTGAGTCACTCCTACGGTTATGGCCTCCTGGATGCGGGTGCTATGGTGGAAGTGGCTCAGAACTGGTCCACAGTGGGGCCACAACATCAGTGTGTTCACACAATGCTTGCAGAACCAAGGTTAGAGAGCTGACTCAGAGCTCTGTTTTCATGTGTGTGTGTGTGTGTGTGTGTGTGTGTGTGTGTGTGTGTGTGTGTGTGTGTGTGTGTGTGTGTGTGTGAGTGTGTGTGTGGGTGTGGGGGGGGGGGGTGTACCACAGAGTTTTATTCTCATTATAAGAACTGGCTGTTCTATCATCCAGCTCAGCCTGATGGATGTCTCTGCATTCAGCCCTGGAGCTTGGACACTCTTGTAGATCTGCAGCACTGTCTTATTGTCTGTGTCCACTTTATGTGGCCACACAACATTAACTGCTCTCCTGTCCTCGTGTCAAACCTGCAGAGACATTGCGAACAAGCTGGTATTCAGCACCAATGTGGATGCCTGCTGGGGACGGCCGGAGTATGTCAGCTCTCTGGAACACGTTCAGGCTCGTCTTACACTCTCCCACAACCAGAGAGGGAAATTGGCCATTCATCTCATCAGCCCACTGGGCACACGCTCCACCCTGCTGTTCCCAAGGTACGCTGTAAAACACATCACTGCACACACCAACAGCACAGCCTTGTATGGATCCCTCTTTGTCTCTTTCACAAACACTGACCAACACAATGTGCATCTGTGTGTGTGTACTTCTGTTTCCCATAAGTCCACTCTGAGTAAACCAGACTTTCTGCCACAGAAAGAAAGCACCACAGAGACTTCATCTCTGCTGCTTCTTTTTCTTACAGGCCCAATGATTTCTCCTCTGAGGGATTCAACGACTGGGCTTTTATGACCACCCACTCATGGGACGAGGACCCTCGAGGAGAATGGACCCTGGAAATAGAAAATGTATCTCCTAATGGACGTGACTATGGTAACCCCACTCATCATCAATAATTGTACAGTCTGCTCACATCATGTCAAACCTACACTCTTACCAACGCTCGCTGCCCCCTCATCAACTCAAGTCCTCCTTCATAGTTTTTCAGTCTTCTCCAAAAGTCTGTTTTTCTCCGATTCACTTCATTATGACCAATATCCTCTGTGATGATTCAGTTCGGACCACTTCTGGTGTCAGAGGTAGCTGCTCTCTGCAAAATAACCAGATGAAAACTCCCTGTTGCTGGAGAACAAATCCACAGCACAAATTATTTGGCAATTTTTTGTCAATAAATTTGATTATCTTGAGGATCTTTTTTTGAAAAACTTTCAGGCTTGAAAAGGCGGACAGCAGCATATTGTTGGGAAGAGTTAACTCATTAAGTACTGATGCTCTCCAGCAGCTTTGCTTTGTCTCAGTAGATAGAGAAAGAAGATGAGCACATCTCTCTCTCTCTGCTGGTGTTGATCCTCCTCCAGCGTTGGGTTCAGTCTGCCCTCATCTCTTATTTTCTTTCCTTTCCTTCCACCCCCATATCTTTTTCTCTGCGAGTTCACACTGTTCCCTCTCTGTGTTACATTGTGTTACATTGATGTCCTCCTCTCTTTTGATATCCCACCCCCTCTCTTCTTCCACTCCTGCCCTCTCAGGTGTGCTGAGTCAGTTCACCCTCATCCTGTGGGGCACAGGGTCCAGCGTCATCAACCCTTCAGCATCCGACTTCCCCCGGCCGTCCAACAACAGCTGCAAGACATTTGACGCTCAGCAGATCTGCATCGGTGGGATTCTAACACAGTCCTAACACAGTCTGTGACACAAAACAGACTTTTTGCTCAGACTGTTTTGGGTATTTCAACTTGTGAAAAGCAAATGTTGAGGATACAGATTGCCCGTCTTCAAGCCTCTTGTGCATCTGTTTGCACACACTCAGTGAATATGCACACTGCCATATGTCACATTAGTTAAAATCTGAGTGTGGGACGTATGGAGGAGCAGCAGGAGGAGATTAAAACTGCGTCACGACGCGAGGTGCAACGTTGTCAGCAACTGTTGAGGAAGATGAGTCCCTCATTGAAAGGCAGATGAGGTCAGAGGCTCACTCTGCTCCAAAACATTTAGACGCTTTCCTTTTAATCATTCCAGACTCCTCCATAATTTATTTACAATGTACATTTCAAGTGTTGAACAGGATCGCTTATTATACAGCGTCCCAGTTTCATAACAACTCCCTGAAAAATTAATAGAAAGGATCTCAGAGAGGATGTTGTGACACAAAGTTCAAGCGGTTCCACCATTAAAAATCATGGCCTCCTTTTAAAGGTGTGAACATCTTTCACTCAGTGTATAGCTTTCTGTATGGAGGTGAAGTTTACTTTTCAGTATGAAGAGTTTCAAACTACAAGTGAACATGTGTGGTTTCAAATGGGTTCAGGTTTTTGAGGTTCAACAATAACTTCAACAGCATGTTTTTATAACACTCAAGTACCTGAGTGAGTTATTACGTGTCTCATTATTCTAACAACAAGCTATCGCGATGATTGATTATCTGACAGAACATTTAGGACACACCACTTTGGAAAATTATGATCGCCATTTTTTACATTGTTCAGACGTCATATGGTCCATCAATCGATCAGGAAATCAATCAGCAGAGTGACTGATGATGAAAGAAGCATGTTTGTTTCCCCTGAGTCGTTTTTTTCTCAGCACACGTCAAAGTGTGTAGAGGTGATGAGGAGTGTGAAATTGTTGCTCTGTTTTTGTTGATGCTTTTGATTTAATGAGACTCAATACTTCCTTGTTTCCATTCAGAGTGCAGCCCTGGATTCTCCCTCTTCCTGCAGGGTTGTGTTAAGTTGTGTCCACCAGGCTTCACCTCGGGCCCGCAGCTCCTCAACCTCTCTCTTGAGAACTGGGTTGATTTATCCTCCGTCCAGGCCTGTCTGCCCTGCAACCCCACCTGCCTCACCTGCTCCGACACTGGACCCACGGACTGCCTGTCTTGCCCGCCTCACAGCCACCTGGTCCTCACCTCCTGCCTGCACCAGAACCAGGTCCAGCGGAAGTCCCCGCTCGCTGGAGGACTTCAGGGTGATGGAGCTCAGCCAGATGGGGAGTCCCCATCAGACGCAGACGAGAGTCGAGAAGAAGAGGACCCTCCTGTGATCAGTGTCGCTCCGTCGACTCGGCTCCCGGCCGTTGTGGCCGTGCTTAGCTGTGCCTTCATCCTGGCCGCCTTCGTCGGGGTCTTCTTTTTGCTGCAGTTGCGCTCAGGTGGCACTCTTTTAGGCTGGAGGACCAAACTGCCCTCTGGGTACTCACAAACGAGGGGGTTGAGGGTGGGTTTCGGTTTTGGCTTTGGCCAAGGACAGGAGAGGAAGGCACGGATATGCTACAGGGGGATCCCCACCGTGTGGGGGGACGAAGACATGATCGCCTATCAGTCTGAATCAGACAGCGAGGAGGTGGATGGACACAGTGAGAGGACAGCTTTTATCAAGACGCAGAGCTTAATCTAACTGGTCCTGGGTCAGCTCGGTCTCTTCAGTTTTTAGATCCGAGTGTGTGGAGCTGAAACAGAAAGGAGAATCACAAAGGCTCAGACAAACAAAACATCACCCCTTAATGTTCATCTGAGGATTATGGATTACAGTGTCATCTAAATATTTAAATCTGATTATTTATCTTACACTATTTATATTTTCTTGTCAGATGCATCCAGTCAGCATCTGACTCTACCAACTTTAGAAGTTTGCAGCTGTTTGATTTCATTTAACAATAACTATTTCATCGGTTTTGTGGGAGGAGGTTTTCCAGAAATGTTGTATTCCACGCCCGTAAAGTTTGTAGACGCCGTATTTTAACACTGATAGCTGCTAATGAGATATCCTGCCTATTTAACTCAAGCATCACTACTTTCAAACTGCACCATTAAAGTTTCTCAAAACAAAGTATATGGACCAAGGCCAGCTACCAATAAGAGCTCAATATAACCCTGTTGACATCTATAGATTGTAACTATGATCCAGTGACTGTTAAAATTCCTCCAGCACATTCTACATCGGACTGAGCAGTGAAAAAAAAATACTCCTCTTGATGGTTAAACTGAACTTCATGTGCATCATGTTTTAAAAAGTGCATCTGATTGGACTCCAAACACAAACATCAGCACAGGCTGAGCTCTAATAAGTTGGCGTTGTTATGTTTTATCAGATTTTTGGGGCCAGGGGTTGTGAAGTCGGCACGCTGCTCATTAATTATAGCTAGAAAACTTTGAAATTGAAGATTTCTGCAGCATACTGGGACGGCTTAATAAAACATCCCGCAGGCTGTTTGATAAGGAGGAAGCTGTGGAGGATGCTCTGTTTTCAATCAAGGCACAGCGGGAATTGCTACCGCGGCTCTGACATATCAGATATATCAGTCACAAAATCTCATTGACTGGTACCCTTCCACTCCAATGAAAAAAATATACTGAACCTGAAGCCGCTCGGCTGACCTTTGTAACATTTCTCTTCTTGGTTGCTGCTGGGAAAAAAAAGATAATTTTCTCTTCATTTTCCCCTCACAGAGTATTTATTGATTTTTGGGGCTCCTCTCCCAGAACGTCTTCATCAGGATAAACCTCTTTCCCTTTTTATTCTCAGCACCATACATTAAACACCAACACATGCTTTATTTTCCCATCTACAGACTCACAGCTGCACACTTTGGATCTAAAGGCCAGAATAGTTACAGAGATTAATAACTGAAGAGATCTTGTATTGCATTTTCTATGTTTGTTTTATATCCTTTTTTATTTAACTGACAGTGGATGTTAATATTGTGGGGATCCCTTTTATGCTGGAATAAAACGACTGGCTGTTGCAGAGACAGACTGCATGTGTCTTTACTGGCAGGTTTTTTAAAACTTCCCGGCGTCTTAAATCCAGCACCCTGACACTGAAACAGCACCCAGGAGAACAGATGGCTCATCTCTTCTTCGTGGCCGTGAATCACTGTTGCAATTGTGTTCCCTTCACTCCGGGGCGTTTGGCTTTATCGGGATGCCAGTATTCATGTCTTCTTCCTGCGACTCTTTGCTGCCAAAAATCCTTCAAAAAGTGTTTCTCCTCCCCCCACCAGCATCAAGAGGGTGGCACCTAAAAAAGTTTAGATTCAAATAAATAAATGGAACAGGTTTGTATGCGTGCGCGGGGAAAACAATGCCCGCCAGTAGCAGCTTTGTTCATTAGCAGCTTTTCCACAATAACACGCTCTACAGAGGATGGTAACCAGGTTCATGGGTGAAGGTATAATCACTCTGTGGTCCATAATTAGATCTGCGGGGAAAACTCGCAGCACAAACTCAGCGCCCTTGTGACGCCTCGTGCTTTGCATTATAAATGCTGCGTGTGTGAATGTAAAGGTGTGTGTTAATTGGCTCCTTTAGCCAAAGAAGGTGATAAGTTTGAACGCCTTTTATCTGCTTGTTCATGCCATCAGTACATGATTTATGGGGTTTTTTTTCACTGTATGGCCTTTAGCTTGTATTAATTAGCTGTCATGTTCTGTGCAGCTCTACCCACTAACACGCCTCGACAACAAGATATATTAGATTAATCAAAACAACGACACATTAGTTCCTCATTAGCAGATTTCACATTCAAATCGAAATTAGACACTGAGGTCCAGATTAATTATTCTGGTTCCTGAGATGTTGTTTGTTTGTGACCAAGTTGACTGTCTGTTCTTCCTCTGTTCGTGGAAAAATACAGTTGGCAAGCAGCAGCAGAGTCTGAGGGGAAAATGTAGAGACTGAGTGTCCCTAGGGGGGCCACCACCGGCTTCATCAACCACCACACACACACACACATAGAACATGGCCTCAGGCAACCCTGCCGCCACACTCTCTTCTTCTTCTCTGCTTCTTATTTAAGTTTACAAGGCATAAACAAAAATGTGTTTTCACGGTTTAACTCCTGTACAACAGAGCAGTCTGTTACCTCCAGAGGATTTAACATGAGTGGAAAATCTCTGCTGCTTTTTTTAAAATCAAGTGTTAAAATTCAACTTCACACCTGCTTAGTTTGAAGTCATCCACGGTCAACCCTGGATGAGTAAATCCATGCTTCTAACATCAACACATAAACAGCGTTCAAGCTATTCATTCAAGCATTGACTCAACGTTGCCCCCTACTGACAGAGACCAGAACAAACAGTGATAACATTAATGGAGACCTGAATACAGTCAGGTGTGTTAAAATCACAGAGAATCTCATAAATTTAAGATAAAGTAAATTTTTATTCATCTCTCCTGTTCCCCTGCAGCTTTAATCCTTCATGAATTAGCAAATACAGGCCAGACCTCGTCTTCATATATTACCTCTGAACAAACAGAGACAGCGCTACACAGATATCACATTTAAAAAAAAAAAAGTAAAAGACAAAAATACAGACTCAGACACAGAGAAGGAGGGACAGGAGGTCATGGCACGGTCATGAGACGACAGGGCGAAGTACAAGTTGAGAAGCAGTCAACTCCAGCTTTGCAGGGATACTGAAAGAGGATGTGAAAGAGAATTTATTAAACTTTGGATTCTAGATGGAAGGAGAGTATCGGAGCAGCGGGAGGCTTCGTGGAGAATGAAGCAGATCAGGGGTACAAGTGAAGGGACACAGTGGGGGGAAGGACGGTGGTGCAGCACAAAGTGTGACACAGGTGATGCTGTGAGGAGTCCAGCCTCAGCTTTGGACACAGATGACAACATCCTCCACAGACGCGCCACCAATACAAAAAAAAAAGAAGGGAAATGCCTCAGGGGAAGAAGCACTGTGGAGCTTTAATAGGAAAAAAAAAGTCTCCATTTGAAGAAACTGGGCAGCCCTGTGACGGTCTTGATTCAATATCTTCATAAAAACGTCCATTTCACCCAAATTAACACATTTTTCTCTCTCAAGTAATTTAGTCGTGTCTTGAAGCGCAGACAGTTTTCGTTTCATGTGTTGAGCTTTTTGAGAAATCGCTCTCTGGAGATTTCTTACCACCGATGGAGATGAATAGAGTTTGACTCAAAGCGCTCGCAGCTTTTTTAAAAATTACATCTAAAAAATTTAACAGCAACATCTCCTTCCAGAAACACCGTCCCACCCACAGTTTTCACACGCACACTCTAATGCTGTGTCCCAATTACAAAGTGTTTTAACTGCTAACACACAGGACTTTAACATACTTCACTGTCTCATATGTGCAGGAAATAATGCAACCTGGTACTTTGGGAAGAAGTTGCTGATTGCACATGAGCAGACAATGTATTTCTTGGTTTGTTTGCATTGGAGCATGATTTTCATTATGTGCTGCTTTTTTGTGGAACACATTGTCTGATGAAAGAAACCTTAACTTCACACCCAAAATAGAACTTCTTTTTTTGTACATCTCCTGGCTGAGAATACTTCATCTTTTGATTTTTTTTTTTTCCACCTTTTTCATCCACACACTCAAAATCTTCTCAGAATAGGAACCAAAATGTCAACTTCATGACTGCTTCTCACCACAAGTTGAGTCAAATATTTCAAATTGGGGGGCGAAACATAACTGCAATGAGCACAACATTCGTATTCCATTTAGATTTATTGAATGAGGATGTTGGCAGAAATCTAAGAGATGATAAAGTGCTGAAACCAAAAGAAAGAAAATTGACAGCGACTTAAGTCATTTCAACTGTTTTTTTTTAAAGATTTCTGCTCATCAAATGAGTGTGCGTCTTTGTGGTTGAACACATTTGAGATTTCATTAATAGCCCGCAGCTATGTCAGTATTTTTGACATTTTTTAACAAGGGTTGATCAATTATGTAAGCAAACAGCTCAAGGCAGACTTCTAAAAAATCAGATCTTTCTGCAACTCTCCCTTTTCCACTTTACCACTGACGTAAATGTGTCATTTTTTTATTTAAGATGAAAAAACTCATTCTCCTCTTCCAAAGCACCCTTCCTCCAGACATGATATGACCCACTGCTTTCCACAAACACACCCGGACTAACATATGAGACCTAACAGTGCTGTGAATGGTCCCTGATAGTGCACACTGTAATCTCACCAAGTATTCACATCAACATACTCTACACACATACAGCCATACAGCCACACACACACACACACACACACACACACACACACACACACACACACACACACACACACACACACACACACACACACACACACTGATATATCTGCCGTGTGGAATAAATGAGGTATAGTCTTTGTCTACTCTTCTACTGCATACAGCGTGGTAAACACAGCCAAACTCTCAGCAGTGAAGTACGAGCACAGGAATGACTGACAGGAGCTTTGAAATGCACGGATTCCTCCTCCACAGGCTTCTCATCAGCGGAGACGAGGCTCGGGGAGGAAGAGAAGTGAAAGAAAGTGTCAAGTATCTACAAACAGAAGGTAAACAGTCGTCTGACATGAGAAGTGACCGCATTTTGTATCGCACAGTGACTGACGTGAGACTCTTGGACTCGGACATCATAAGCTTTAAGAGCTGCAGCATGGCGGGTTGAGATGAAGAGAGAACACATTCTCTTTGCTGCATTCGAGTCTGTCGGGAACAAAATAAATTGCAGTCAAGTACAAAAAAAAAAAGAATAATCACTGTGATGTGTCTTCTTCACTGTGTACATAGAAAATTAAAAACTCATTCACCAAATAAAGCTTTGTAAATTGCACTCTGATGTGGCACGAGTCCCAGCCCCCTCTCCTTAGGTCATTTTGGATATATTTACATTCAGTAGTTCAGTCAAGGATGGAGCAGAGATAGAAAATGAGTTCTTACAAAGCAGAACTAAATGAGATTTCATTTTGATTACAGAGAGATTCTCCCGGCTGTTGTCTGATCCTGGTAGTCTTTCTTGTTTCCCAGCGAGTTCTAGTATTTCGCTGCTCTCAGAGACATCCACAGTAACAGCTATGGCCTGCCCCCTGCTGTGCAGTCAGTCCTGTTACAGTGGAACCGTCCTCTCCCGGCGCTGAAGTGAATGTGGTTCTGCTCGACAAAAACAGAGAGACACGGCCCTCTCTGCCGCCCAGTCTGTGGCCGTCTTTGGTTGTTATTGCTTCTGTCACGTGAGGACGGCTTTTTTAGCGCAGCTTGAGCTTGAAGGCGGAGATCTCCATAGGGTCCAGGCTGATGGTGGAGTCGTTGGCCAGAGGCGCACTGGAATGCATTAGAGTCAGGGAGACGGGCTGCAGCAGCTGCAGGTCCAGGTTCTTGAAAAGGCTGGATATGCTCAGCTGCAGAGAGAGAGAGACAGAGAGAGGAGGGAGGCATCAGGGACAAAGACAGGCATCCAATATGAGGACAGAGACAATTCAAATAGAGAAAGATTAAGTCGGAGGAAGGGATAAGTGGTGAGAACAAACTTAATTTTTATTTTATTGTCATGAATGATTCAATCCAAACAGCACCTTTATGGTAAAGATAGAATGGCGTTTATTTTAAGAGCTTTATTTACTGCTCATAGTGGTAATAACTTGTTATGTAGGACGTCTTCCTTTATTGATAATGATCTATGTATGTGTAATACCAGTCTGATATTAAATAATAGCTGTAGCTGTGCAAGAAATTGAGATAGAAAAAAACATAGGTAGCCTAAAACATAAATGTCATAATAGTTACTTTCCTCAGTGAGTTTATTTGGTTACTTTTTCACAATCACACAAATCGCTGCTAAAGTAAAAAGAGTGTTTAGTGGAAAAATTATAATAGAGCAGATGGTTGTCCTTATTTGTCCTTGCTTGCTTGTTCGTGCATGTGTTTGTGTGTGTGGTTGTGTGTTTTCCCCCCTGACCTGTCCCTGTGTGGTGGTGCAGTTGAAGCCCAGGTTCTGAGCCTCCAGGCCGCAGTCCAGGCCCAGACGGTGAAGAATCAAAGCTGTGTATGGCGAAGGAGAGAGGGGGTCCTGCTGCTCAAAACACACAAACACACAGAATCACCACAGGGGAACATTTTCAAAGTCAATAACACACAAAAAATCTGCAAAAAAAAAAAAAAAAAAAAAAGGTGTTATCCTGCATCTTTGTCTTTCGGTCTGGTCACCTGGCTCTGGATGCTGCGCAGGTTAAGCAGGTGGAGGTCGCAGGGCATGATGGACTTGAGAGGAGTGAAGGTTTGTAGAGGAGGGATCCCGCGTCTTTTGGGCAGGACGGGCAGCGGTAGCACCTCGTGGTTTAGGAAGGCGTTGGTCATGTGACTGAGTATTGACGGGAAGCTGGTTGTTGCTGTGTCATGCATCTGGAGGAGGGCGGACACAGTAAAGTTACACTGTCACTCATCAACGTGGCATCAATCTAACAGAGATGTTTGTTTTTCTATGACTGCACTGCACGAGGAATAGGCTCTGACGTCTTTTATAAAGCACAAGCTATATTTTTAATTGGACTCCAGACAGACAGAACTAATCAATCTACATTTGGTTTGTTACATCCCCTGCTCTGCGCTGTCTTTCCAAAATGTAACAACAATGATGTTTGATGTTCGCCTCAGGCCAGAGCAAGTTCATCCCCAACACCGTCAGCAGTTTCTCTACAGAGCTAACCGTCAAACTGCAGCCAAAGCCATCCGTTCTCCGTCATGTAGAATCATTTACTTGACAAATGGTATCATTTGTTACTTTCAAAGATGCTGTCATGAAGACGGACCGGTTTGGCTACAGCTACCAGGTGGAGGAGAGCACATTTTTTTTGGAAGAAGGAACTGGAGGATCTACAGACCACAAGCTATGATGTGCACTAACAAGCATCCTCTCTGTTGCCAAGGCAACGTTACCTCTTGAACTCTGTTGGTCAAGATTTTGGAGAGGAAAGAGTGAAACAAGGACGAGAGTTTGGCAAAGAAGCCGTCATGCTGAAGGTTAATAAGTAGAAAAAGAAGAGACAGAAAACAAAGTTAGGACGTGATGAAACGAGACATAAGGGTGGTGAGTAGAATTAAAAAAAGGTACAAAAAAGGTGTTAGTGAAGACAGAATGAAGGACGCGAAGCTCTTATATTCCACAGCCATGTACAAAGCCCGTCAACAGTGAAGACTCAGACAGGTGGGCTGGAATCTAAAGAGCGCTCGGCTTCAATAAACGCCTTCGCTGTCGTCTTCCTGACCTTGTTGCCCATGGATCTCGTCTCCAGCAGCAGGCGGAAGCGGTTGGCAGTCTTTTTGTTGTCCTTCAGGCCTTGACCCAGCCCGCGGTTATCATCCTGCATCAGCCGCCGGTCCATAATCACTTCAAGCTGGCCTAAAAGAAGGAGGAGGAGGAGGAGGAGGACCAAGGACAGTGGCTTTTATGCACGGCTTTTGTATTGAACTTTAAGACATCACTCAGGGGAGATAAAAACACTATTAGCTGTTCGTCCTTTACAGACGCCTCCATTACTCGCATAACGGTGATAAAAGGATTAGCCGAGTAAATTAATGTGAGAGCATGAACTGGATTGCCCTCTGAAAAGATCTTGAGAGGAAAGCGGGAGAGGTATAATGCTAAGAAAGGTGAAGGCCAATAACGGAGAAAAAAAAGACACAAAAAAAAAATGACACATTAAAGAAATGCAACAAAAAAAATACAGACCATTCTCCAGGCTGCTGACGCCCAGAGACTGCGCTGTGTGCAGAGTGAGGCGGTGATTGCTGTCCTGGATGTACGCCTGGCTGGGCATGGGGTAGAAGTTGGCCTGCAGGGGGAGCTTTAAGTGGTTGTGACGAGGCTGCATCTATGGGGGGGGAACAAACACAGAATGACAACAGTTAAGACTTGATGAACGCCATCCTAATGTTAATGTGAGAGAAAAGCTGAATACACATTATGACGATGAAATTTCACCATCAGCACACAAAGCTATTCCTCTGTTGCTGAGGCTGGGACTGACCTGGAAGCCGTTGAGATCTGTGTAAAAGATCCCCCCACTCTGGATGTCTGTTGTGAGTCTCATAGCCAGCTCCTTATTGGTCTGATCCCTGATGTCCACCATGGTGCTGATGTCTATAGACAACCCATCCACACCTAAAGAAAAGAAACACAAGATTTCATTACAGCCTTTCAGAAGACTCAACATTTTGGCTTTCCCAGCTACTGGAGGTTCTGTGGTTCCCAGGAAGCAAACATTACCACATGTTTTATTCAAATGTGCACAGTGTGGTTTCAACCCGCAAAGAATTAACAGATGGGTTTGGTAAAATGTTCCTTCAAATTAGGACCAGCTTTTCACTGGAATCTTTAGACATTGATGAAATCTTTATACTGAGAGTCTTCCCTCTGAGGCCTTAAACATCCAAATTCAAGAAAGTCTGGGGTACAGGAAAAGATGCCCTTCTTTTGCGTGGATCTTACGCCCGTTATAACATTTGTGTAACTCCTTTTCCTTTCTGTTCAGAGTGGCAAAACTCTCCCTGTTCCATTCTTTTGTTCTGCTTTATATCTGTACTGTGAAAAAAACAAGTTCTAAAAAAAAAGGAAAAGAAAAAACAATAAAGGATCCAAACTCGGCTCGCACTTTCCATTCACCTCCCTCTGTTGTGTACTTGTAAATACTATTTTTCTTCTGCCCACTTAAAGTTTAAAATAGGCTGTTGACAGAAAGTGCTTACCTAATTGAAATATAAATAGCCGTTTTGTCAAACATATTGGCTCTTTTTTACATTGTGCCATCTGCCGCCTTTTAACTGAACATAAAAAGCTTTTGCAAAGCCATTTGAGCAGATTCCAGTTAGCAGTTTTGTGTGTTTATTACCTGGCACGTTGTATATGCGAATGGTCTGCTGAAAGTGCTGGTAGTGTGCCACCACCTCCGAGAAGAGAGGCCCCTCCACCACACGCACCACGGGAGGCTCCTTCTGGTTGTAAGGCTGAAAAACGGGAAGAGATTTTCAAGAAGTGCTAAAAATGTAAGAGGAAGAATAAGTGATGAGGTACAGTAAGGCAAGGAAGCCCATAAAACATTGACTGAAATCAAAAGATGAAACGGCACCCAGAGTGTGTGTGTGCTTTTCTGCCCCCCCGAGCGTCCCAGCGTGATACAACTACACAATTCACAGAGTAGCTGCTATCAAAGCTGTTTGAGAGGCAAGTAAACAACCGAGACGCAACAACAAAAAGATAATACCTTCGCTTTCCCGTCAGGTAGAAAGAGGTACGCTCCACTTTTGTCTTTGGAGGGACGAGTGCCGTAAACCATGAACTGCATCTGAACCTTCAGTTCCTGGGGATCATCTTTACGCTTGATACTCTACAGAGAAATAAAAAGAAGAAGAGTTAAATTAAAGACAAAAAAAGACCCAGAATTAAGAAGAAAAAATAAGATGAAAGGGCATTTGATCAAAGTGAACATGGCATGTGTTGTTAGTAGTTATACATCTGGGATTTCATGGGTTATCAAGCTCAGGGGCTCAGGGTTTTTCTTTTTTATCCTCCTAAAAGATCAAAGCGACTACACACGCCCCTAAATCTGAACGAAGGATTTCCTCGACAGAAGCACTGATCGATAAACCACAAACCTCCAGCAGGCCAGTGGTTCCAGAGAATCCCAGAGTGAGAGACTGACTGCTGATGTAGAAGGTCTGAGGGTCGGACTGCTGGGAGCGGACCGGGAGCGGATCCCCAGTTCGGGCAGTGACACCTCGACCGGACAGCCTGAGCAGAGTGTCGGAGCGGAGTGTCATGGGCGAGTCAGGAGCATCGTAGACATGGAAGACAGCTAGGCCAAGTGGGGGCAGGCGGACCATGAACGTTGCCTGGATGAAGACAGGTTCAACATAAGTTAATTAAAACAGAAATTTGCAAACACTGGCATGTAAAAAGGTTGTTTTAGTACAGCTCTGATTTAATTTTCTCTCTTAATCTACACAGCCAGAGCCGACCATAAAGCAAGTTAAAAGTATTAACGCATTAGCAACAGTGCTATAATTAAAATGTGATGAGTGATTTTGTTAATGTGCCTGTGTCTCTCTGCGTCTCATTTAAATTTATGAAGTTCTGTGGGTGGAGAGAAGTTTATCCGAGCTCAATAAATGAATTTGGGAGAAGCGAAGGGGGAATGTTTTCAGACATACAGCAGATTCAATATACGATTCAAGCGGATTCAACTGGTGTGTTTTTGCGAGAACAGAAAAGAAAACACAAGAGCGAGCTCGCAGAGACACATCAAAAAGGAAGAGGTGAAAAGTACACGTGAAACTCTGACACAGCTTTATTTACAAGTACAAACTATTTGAGTACTTTTACCTTAACAGTACAAGACCTGTCAGAAGCAACTCAAAATTTTTACCAAGAGACCTCTAATTGGTCAAACCACCAACCTACAGACTCTCTCTCTCTCTCTCTGAGCTACCTCAACCTCACTTGCACAGGTAATTTTGTTTCCCGATCTACGGGCTCAAACTATGAAGCCCATGCGGAAGTGTTATAAACTGCTGTTCATCGAGAATCCGCTTGAGGCTGGCTGCAGAAACACCAGAAACCACATAGACACCAATTAAAAAAAGACAATCTTTGCAGCATTAATAAACATGTTTACAGCCTGGTACAAAAAACGGCTTGGCTCTACGTAGCTAATCTCTCTATTGGCACACACTGTACGGGGGGTGAATTTATTTCTAACGTGACGGTTCAGAAGATACTAAGATTACGAGTTTTTCCCCAAATAAGGACATGACTGACTGGACTCCCGGTCGGGAACACATAGCTGTTGGCTAGGAGGCTCAAACTACGCCCCTTTACGTTACACAATGGCTGTTTCCAAAACCGCCTACTATACTAGCAGTAAGTACTGATTTGGCCAGAATTCACTATGTAGTAAGTAGTATGTGAAAAAGAGCAAAATCTGCAGTATGCCAAAACTCCCCGGATGTCTACTGATTCTGGAATGTGAAACTGATTCTTCTACTGTTTCCCATAATGAACAGCGCTCGTTCCGTTTTTTCTTTTTCCTTCTTTCTTGACGGGAGGAAATCCCTTTTTTAGGTGCTGTGGAAGTTATCAAATTACATACAAACCACATCCTAACTTTTTAAATCATAAATGGATGCTAAAGAAGCAGTTTCTCTATTGGCTTCGCCATTGCTTACTTCCGCTTTCCAAAACCGGAAATCCAGTGACGTCTGACCCAGCGTACTGCAACACAGATCGAACAGAACAGTCATACTACATACTAAATTCAAACCCAGTATTTAGTAGGCAATACCTACTGCCTCCTACATTAGTAAGTAGTATGGAGCAGGCCATTTCGGGAACAGCCTATGCCTGGTTGAGTTCCGCATTTCCAATATGGCTGCTGCCGTCGATTGGCTTCAAAACAGCGCTCAGGAACAGATGGGTGACGTCACGGATACTACCTCCATCATTTATACAGTCTATGTTCGTGATGGATGATCTCACTCCTGGATTAAGGGATATTATTGGGGATAGTCTCTTATAAGTTTTTTCTTTTAATTAGGAACATAACCTAATTCCCATGACAGCAAAAAGTGCAGTCATAGTGTTTTGCGTTGCTTCTAGCCACTACAGTAGCTTTAATCTCCTGGCCTCATACAGAAGTAAGATGAGAGTCACACAAGTTGTAGGGGCCATAATGTTGATTCATGTCTTATTTGCTGATCATGATTATTTCCTTTTATGGTTAACTTCATTTCCAGTCTTGGGTTCATGGGTGTGGCATAAAAAGAGGGTGTTTTGTTAATAAATAGAAAACTTTCCTTGGACTTTAATTTTGATTTAGATGCAAGACGCATCACAAACACGATCCCACATAGTCTCTGCGGCACCTTTCAATTTTAGCCGCTTCACAAGTCAATGAGCTAAATTCTCCATAACACCACAACCCAGATTCCTCTTTCTTTCTCTGCACCTGTAGTTTTCTAACTCGAGCCAATTCATCACAAGTCTTGCCATGTTTGCTTGCCATGAAAACTTGCAAGCGATTAAGATGTATAAATTGGATCACTTTACCGTTCATTTTCCCACATATCCCACGCACATCAGAGCAAACAATCCATCCAAGCTGGACATTTTATAAACAAGCAATCTGTTGCACGTCCATCTTTCAAACTGAAATGCTTCATATTTTATTACTACAGATACCGACACCAGCTTGCATCACTCACTCACTCACACACAGCACTTTGCCTCCGCTCTATATTCTTTCAATTTAAGCACACAATAATAATGACTTTGAATCAAGCTCTGTGAAAATTGCTTTGAGTGCACAGCAGTTTTCTGACTGAACGGGTCGAGTATGGAGCATAATGTGTGACACACAGCTGCCGAGCTGGTGGTATGCCAATTTTCACTACCTGCGAAAAACCTGCGGTGTCTAATGAATTCAATCTCATACCTCAAATACCTCAGCGCTCATCTGACTTGCAGAGCTCCACTGAGCGCTCAGCTGCACGGGGACGGTCTGTCCGTCCTCTGTGAGCACTCGCACCCTCACGGTGTTGACCAACACAGTCACAGCACACAGCCGCTCCTGCTCGATGGGGTTGAACAGAACCACGTACCTGGTGGAGGGGGGGAAAGGGAAAAGTAATAGGACGCACAGTAAGACGGAGAAGGAGTGGCTGAAGGAGAGGGAGGGAGAGGAGATTTAAGATGTGAGGGGATGCAGTTAATACCTGGGTCCTGCTGGGTCCAGCTCGATTAAAGTGCGCTGAGGCAGGGAGTCTTGTGTAGCACGCCTGTCATCCTGCAGAAATTAAAAAATAGAGCACAGAAAAAACCCACAAACTGAATGCTGCCACAAGGAACCAAACATGCAGGATCTTTCAATTGTTTTCGACACAGTTAGGGAGATTGCTTCTCAATATTTCCAATTACCGTTTCCAGGAATGGCTCTGTCTGATAAAAGCGATAAAACTCTTTGTTCTTCATCACCAGGAAATGAGCAGCGTTGATTATCACTCTCTTCAGACCGATAAGCGAACGCAGTAATCTAGGGAGAAAGAGGAAGAATAAATGAATGGCTCACAGCCTCAGTCACAGTAAACAAATTTTAATTTGCTTCAATGTATTGAACAGAGGAGTATAAATTAGTCACAAATACATAGAATTAGACAGAGGGAACTCCTCCTCTGTTCAATACAATATCATCTCTAATCCATACAGTCATCTCTCGCGGAGATTCTTACCTGGTGCCATAATCAACAACAACATTCTCCTTAGCAGTGCCGGTGATGGCATCATGGTGTTGGAAGAGGGCCACAGACCGCCTGGCATCGACGAGCAGAGCATAGTCTGAGACCGGGTAGCGCCCTTCCATGCCAGCATGACGGGCATTTGCAACGGCAAGGCTGTAGAGGATCTCTGCACCCCTGAAGGACATCACAAATGCTTAGTGAATACAATGAGACTAAGTAGCTTCTTGTAGTTGGCTTGAAATGTGTGCACACGATTTGATATTTTCAAGTCTACTCCTGTTTAATCTGTAAATTGTCCTGGATTTAACTCTAGATTTAAGTTACTGGCTCATATAGATTCACTTTTTGGTGACTATAACAGCCACACCTCTTAACTTTTAGCCTTTTTAGCTCAATCCAAATCATTAATAACGGCAGAAAAAAAATCGTAAACAGTTCAATCACACTTTAAGGACCCTGTTTCAAAGTTAATACCACTATAGTAACTACAGGTGTAGATCAACATGCTGGTGAATCCCAGGAGCACATTCAGCGCAAGACTGATCCCCCCTAAATGCCCCACAGAATGCCACAGGAAATCATTCCTGCCTGTGGCCATCAGACTGTACAACTCCTCCCTCTGATGACTGAACTATATCCTGTACTCTGTGCAATACACGTATACATACTGTGCAATATCCCTGCCATTTCAACATCCTGTATATACAGTCATGGCCAAAAGTTTTGAGAATGACACAACTATTAATTTTCACAAAGTCTGCTGTTTCAGTTTTTATAATGGCAATCTGCATATACTCCAGAATGTTATGAGGAGTGATCAGCTCAACTGCAATTAATTGCAAAGTCCCTCTTTGCCTTGAAAATGAACTTTATCACCAAAAACACATTTCCACTGCATTTCAGCCCTGCCACAAAAGGACCAGCTAACATCATTTCAATGACACACAGGTGTCACACACATTAACACAGGTGTGGGTGTTGATGAGGACAAGGCTGGCAATCAATCTGTCATGATTGAGTGACTGGACACTTTAAAAGGAAGATGGTGCATGACACCATTGTTCCTCATCTATTAGCCATGGTTACCTGCAAGGAAACACGTGCAGCCATCATTGCATTGCACAAAAAGGGCCTAACAGGGAAGTTTATAGCAGCGAGTAAGATTGCACCTCAGTCAACCGTCTATCGAATTATCAAGAACTTCAAGGAGAGAGGTTCAATTGTTGCCAAACAGGCTCCAGGGCGCCCAAGAAAGTCCAGCAAGTGCCAGGACCGTCTCCTGAGGGTGTTACAGCTGCGGGATCGGGCCACCACCAGTGCAGAGCTTGCTCAGGAATGGCAGCAGGCAGGTGTGAGTGCATCTGCACGCACAGTGAGGCGAAGACTTTTGGAGGAAGGCCTGGTGTCAAGGACGGCAGCAAAGAAGCCACTTCTCTCCAGTAAAAACATCAGGGACAGATTGATATTCTGCAGAAGGTACAGGGACTGGACTGCTGAGGACTGGGGTAAAGTCATTTTCTCTGATGAATCCCCTTTCTGATTGTTTGGGGCATCTGGAGGAAGGCTTGTTCGGAGAAGACGAGGTGAGCGCTACCATCAGTCCTGTCTCTTGCCAACAGTGAAGCATCCTGAGACCATTCATGTGTGGGGTTGCTTTTCGGTCAAGGGAGTGGGCTCTCTCACAATCTTGCCTAAAAACACAGCCATGAATAAAGAATGGTACCAGAATGTCCTCCGAGAGCAACTTCTCCCAACCATCCAAGGGCAGTTTGGTGATGAAGAATGCCTTTTCCAGCATGATGGAGCACCTTGCCATAAAGCAAAAGTCATAACAAAATGGCTCGGGGAACAAAACATGAAGATTTTGGGCCCTTGGCCAGGAAACTCCCCAGATCTTAATCCCATTGAGAACTTGTGGTCAATCCTCAAGAGGCGGATGGACAATCAAAAACCCACAAATTCTGACAAACTCCAAGCATTGATTATGCAAGAATGGACTGCCATCAGTCAGGATTTGGTCCAGAAGTTGATTGACAGCATGCCAGGGAGAATTGCAGAGGTCTTGAAAAAGAAGGGTCAACACTGCAAATATTGACTTATTGCATGGATTCTGTGTAATTCTCAATAAAAGCTTTTGATACTTATGAAATGCTTCTAATTGTATTTCATTATACCATAGAAACATCTAACAAAAACACCTAAAAACCCTGAAGCAGCAGACTTTGTGAAAATGTAATATTTGTGTCATTCTCAAAACTTTTGGCCATGACTGTAATACCTTCATCACCAGTGCTTTTGTACATAGCGAACTCTAACTATTCTGCATTTCTGTATATACTTATTATTAATCCAATTTATATTATTTCATTTGTATTTATATTCATTCTTTCTTTTAATATTTTTTACTTTCTCATACTGTATACAAGAGCATTCTGTAACAACTGAATTTCCCCCTGGGATAAATAAAGTATTTCTGAATCTGTTTCAACATAGCTGACTGAACAGTTTGTAATGTGAAGAAAAGCTTGTGTTACTTTTTGAGCTGTTTTCTCACACATTTGAGAAAATGTTATAGATATACGAGATGGTGCCTTCGAATGGAGTCGTGTTTACCATGTTCACAAGAAATGACACAAACTCACGTACTCCCAACTTCGTTGACATTTTCTGAGAGCATTGAGTTCACGAGTTGTGACCATAGACTAAAAAAAATGGACGTCCGATCGCTCTGGAAGTGAGGCTTCCACCAAAGCTCCTCCCCCTAGTGGCTGGCTGCAGTATCAGTCAAAAAATCCATCTCGGGCAGTCTAAGCGCCCCACATACAGAGGCTACAGTCCTTGTCGCAGGGGTCGCCAGTTCAACTCCCGGCCGCGACCATTTCCTGCATGTGTTCCTCCTCATGTCTTTTTTAGAGGTTAAAAAACAGGGTTTTACTTCCGGATTTACTTTGATTGACCGCTGCCGTAGAGGGAAACTCCATAGGATGTCGTGCCGGTACGCTGTAGGGCGGAGCTCGTTACCGTGGCAACACAGAAGTTACCATTGCAACCATGGTGGCAACACAGAAATTCTCTACTGCGCAGACTCTGGCTGCGCAATGGCTGCGCATTCAAACAGGGTTCTTTGCCTTCAAAACAGTACAACGGGAAAAGGCGGAGCAACACTGTCCATTTTTTTTTTACAGTCTATGGTTGTGACATGTCTGATGACATTCACAGAAATGGCGGAGCCCATGGACTCCAGTTTCACGCAAATACATTACATTACCGCAACTGATAGGGTCTGTAGTTAGAAGAGCGAAATTAGCTAACATTAGCGAGAGTGCAGCTGGTACAATGTAGTTTGATTAACGTTAGCTACGTACGGGACAAAGAGGAGCCATAGCAAGTGTTAATCTAGATCGTGGACTTTGTTGTCTTTTGATTTGTTCCTCCACAGGCATTTCAGCACATATTAAAAAGTTTTATTAGCATTTCCGCCAATAAAGCAAGAAAGGCCTTCATTCAGCTAATGCCTAGCAAGTGTTTTCACTTAAACACCAAGCCACTCATTCACATGACTTCACAGCTTTTTATGAGTTCCATTGAAGGCAGCAATAGAAAAACATTTTGAAGTCACGTGTATTCAAATGAAAGTTTTGTCCTGATAGTGTAACCCCATGATTTAACTTAAACAGAACTTTAATTTGAATACAGAATGTTGCTGATGCATGTATGCCTCTTAACCAAGCTCACTCTCATTTACAGCCACAGCATACACCACAGATGATGTCAGTAATAAGTGGTGAGGTATTACATCTGTCTCACCTGAGGTGTGACTCAATAACTCGGTCCAGGCTCTTGTAAAAAGGCCGAGAGGTGAAATAGCCGGTCCAGTAATGGTCTTCACGGTCCGCATAGGCAAAGAAATCTCCACTAAGCACCGGGAAGTCTGCAGGTCTGGCTCCTTCGACCACTCCGTTCGCTTTGTATACAGCGCTGAAGTAGTCGGTGAGAGTCCCAAACTGAGCCTGGAACAAACAGACGACGCAAACAGGCGCTCAAAAAAATATTTCATACAGGCACAGCTGAACTAACAAAAAACAAAGTTTCTCATTACTATGCATGCACCTGTCATCTTACATGGCATCTTCAAAACAAAACATTGAGTCGTGACGAATTCTTTGTTCTCTCAGAGATAAAACAGAACTGCATGATTCAGTATCACGTTAGGTCGTACATTCAGATACTCAGTGCATCACACACTGAGAAGCACACAAACAAATCAAATAGATGCCAAAAATAAAAGAAGACAACGACATACATTCGTCTTGAGACAGAGGAGGGATTATGACTCACTTGTACGTGCAGCTCTGGGTGAGAGTTCATGTAGTCAAAGAGTTTCTGGTAGTTGAGGTACTGCTGATCCCACTCCAGGGCCTTGTCGTAACGGAAGTCATCTCCCAGGGGTACGAGAAGCACCTTGCTGCGGTAGAGTTTGGACTTTTTGCGATACTGATCCAAAAGCAGGTTTGCCCTGATTAAGAAAATGGGAAGAGAGAAAAGTGGAGTAAAAAAAAAAAATGGAGGAGACAACTTAAAGGTTACACTTGGCGTTCAAACCACCCTGCTTTGCATTTCCCTCTGTTGTAGGAAATGACTGTGGCCTTGGAAAGAGGAGGATCAAACTAGCCCTAGGGGTATTTTCCATTAGCTGAAATCTCTCCTCTAAAATGTTCTTAAGGTCCCCTAAAAATGCTTTAATGAGACTGAGAATATCTGCAGTCGTGGTTGGTCTCCCTGAGGTCATTCACCTTCTCTGGCTGTTTTTATTGGCGTAGATCGAGTGAAGTTTATTTGTGAGGGAGCAGAACAGATAACAACGAGAGTTACAAAAGTACTGGCCTGATTACCAAGCATTCAAATTCAACACAAGGAAGCCATCAGTGTTTGACATTGCAGATACAACATGCCCAACTGATGGTGGATTTTTGAGTCAAACACGATGGAAAAAAGGTTTTGCAAACATATTTTATTACCAGACCAAGATGCATAGAGGGCAGGGCATTTAAAGTTGAAACATCAGAGCTAGTTTGTAGATTAAATATGCAACTGTGTTTTGAAAAGTAAAAAATGTACTTTGGATTTCTGTAATGACATTTATTGTCACTCAAGAAGCCAACATGTACACCGAGTATAATACTCACTGTCACTATCAACTGATCTGCTGTTCATTTCCCAGTTGAGTGAGTCAAAAGATTGAGCTAGTTCCTACATTTGATTGTGTTTTCATAAACTAGGATGAGAAAAAATTTGCTTTTTAAAGGGTGAAACATTAAAAAATAGTATAACATTTTCAGCTCTAATACATCAGCCGATAGATAGTCAAATAATAGAATAGAATAGAATAGAATAATAATACATAGTATATAAGCAGCTTGAATAGATATCCTAAAATAATTTCCTTAGGACAAAGCTAGGGTAGACTTACAGTCACTATGACTTTCCCAAACTAAGTGTAAACAAACCCACGTGTATTACCTCTCTGCTACGTTGGCCTCCACCACTGGTTTCGGCGGCACCTTCCAGGGACAGTTTATCCGACCACCAGGTAACCTCTTGAAATCAAACTGGCAGCAGATCTTGGGGTCAGGCCCGCAGGTGTGAGGCACATCGTAGCTGTAGAACGGCATCATGTGGCAAAACATGTCTGTGCTGGATCCAGTGTCTATCAAAGCACAGAAGAAAAAAACAGATACTGGCTTGAAAGAAGTTTGTTGTTGACCATAGTAACCTCAGAAGAGAGGACTCGATTTTACGCAAAACCCAACAATTTTTAATCAAGGAAACAGTGTGCTAACAAATGTGTTGGCAATTTGAATTTATGGCTTCTGTGTTCACTGGGGACACTTGAAGGTAATACTAGATGAAGCAGCAAAAATTAACTCTTCATTACAAAATGAATCCCCAAAAGAAGTATATCTCAAATTGATCGTATCTAACTGTGTAATATCAGAGGATTGTTCCATTACGAGCAAATGGACTGTAAATCTTCAGCAGATGTTCAATTCATTAAGAAATAATAATGAAGATAGCTCTTCCTAAGCGATTACACTGACTGCTCCTGTAAAGTTTCCCTCTCTTTCAAAAGGCCAAGATATGAAGGCATGACTCACCCTGCAATGAGCTTAACAGAGATAAGCACATGAATCATATGACGTCTCTAACTCAAGTCCACTCACCCCAGATCTGCCTCCACATAAACTCCAGGCTGCGGGTGGAGGCAAAGTGTTTCTTGATGGAGTAGTGGACCCGCTGAATGAGCATGCTGGTCAGGTTGGCTCTCTTCAGCAGATAGGGCATTGTAGCGCTGTGGCCGAAAGGGTCCACCGCCCACCCGCTGCGGGGAGTTATACCTATGACAGGCAGCAGGAAGCAAGTGTTTCAGGTTTACAACGAGATGAGAGAAGAGATGCATCTTTGAGATAATCATTTTCCTCAGCAGGAAGCAGAGAAAGTAGCACAAAGCATTTTATCACGCACCGAGTGAAAGGCTACACCTGCTGCATGCAGGATGAAAGGCTCTAAATGTATCATCACACACTGAAAAATGTTCTCATCTTAATTTTAGAATCTAAAGATTGAGGCAGAGCACAACAAAATGTAATACATGCACAAAAAAAAAAGTCTGGAGTCGTTTTTGAATACCGATATTCCTCTCCAGCCACTGATGCCCTTCAATGAGCTGGTCTATCATAGCAAAGTAGTGAACGTTAGCTTCATCAGTCATCACCCATCCGCCTGTCACAATCTCCAGTTGGCCTCCAAGGATCAGTCTGTTGAACAGAGAGGATTAAGAAAGCAAGGTGAGGATAATCCAGCCTTAAGGGGCAGTCACATTAAGCAGATAACACACTATTTTTAGAGCAACCACATTCTGCCAGCAGATACTACCCATTGTGTTAAACACTGTACTTAAGGCCAGCAGGCATTCAGGAATTATCGACCGTGACTCACTTGCGCATCGCCTCCTGCTTGGGTATGTCTGCACTCTCCCACCACTTGGAGAAGAAAGAAATCTCAGACCAGATGAACTTCCTGCGAGGATCCTCTGCCAGCTTCACCACCATGTTGTTTAAAATGTGTTGCGTCTGGTCTGTGAAGTACTTGTCGAAAGTCTTGATCCAACCTAACGAGACAAGAAGATAAAATATGAGCGATTTTCACACCACAGTTTGCAAACAGACTGTCCAAAAAATTAAAACCACTTCCTCCAACCCCAACAACCTATTCACACAGCTGGTGGATACAGAGATGAGAACACTGAGCAGGTAAGAGACTCTGCGGGAAAAAGTACTGCACTGGATCAAAAATAAAGTCATATTTAATTCAAGGAGAGCTGTTCCCCTTCAGAAAGTTATTTGGTAGCAGAGTGGTTAAAAAAGTAAGTGACTTGGAGGCACTTACTTTGCCCCTTTTGAAACTCAACTATGTAGAATACCATATCTATAAATACCACATCAAGTATTCATCTCACATATTCACTGTTTTATAGAGATCATCCTGCAGTTATGTGGAAATACATTTGGCACAATTGAGATATTGAAGTTAACCAAAGCTTGCAGTAAGCTGTGAATGACAGGATTACTCACTTATTGTTTGACCTGCTTCGCTCAAACCTTTAAAAAGACCCAATATCCATTTAGGGAAACTAGTCTATTACCAGTGAAACGTCTTCTAATTACGTCATCTTGACCTGACAGTTTGACTTCTGGCTCTCTCTGAACACTGCATAACAATTGGAAGAACATTTGCAACACAGTTTAATTAAGTTTAGCTCCAGAATTAGGCTTATTACCTGCTGCTGACTGAAAACATTTGGGAGTCTCTGCAGTCTGTTAACAAATCAATGACTAATGTGTTGGCAGGCATTCTGGCAAGCATGTGGCAGGTTTTCCCGTTGCCAGCACCTTTCTGATTCCTTTGTTCATGGATGGCATGTTAAATGTATACTAATAATAACAATAATGAGGAAAAAATTTATAATTTTAAATTACTCCTAGGATGTTTTTGCCTTTTCTACAGACTATAGGATTAAGTTGATAAATCACTGAGACATTAAAGCAAAACAAAATTGTTCTGTGTGTTATGTCCTCTGTTCTCACCTGGATCATTGTGAGAGTGGGGCACCACAAATACTTGGAGCGGTTCATTGTCCCAATCTTCAGGTTCATAGGTAATGTCAAAACCCTGTTTCCACACACCCCCATCTGGGTTATCAAACTTGAGGAGAGAGTACACATCCAGCATCTAAAAGAACAAAATGTAAACTTATTATTTGTTCTAAGATGCAACCTCAAAGACAAACGCCAACATTCACAATAAAGCAATAACAACATCTCCTGTACAGCTGGCCCACCTGAACGTCTGTTTGACCACGGCTGCCCACAGCAAATTGGCAATCCTGGGGTTTAACAGCGAGGAAAGTGGGACGGCCATCAAAGGGTAGGACCCAGGAACCATTGGCACTTCTGAAAGGCAGGTGGCCGCTGGGAGACACAGCTCCTGTGTCTGTGAGCTCCATCACAGAGTCCTTTATGTGGCTGATGATTTGGTGGTTTTCCTCCAGGAGCTGCTCCAGCTGCTCTATCCGGTTCTGCAGGACGGAGATTTGGCTCTAAAGACAAAAGCACACGCAAATAATAAATCATGCAGCTGTATAACATCATAAAACATCTGTTGACCAAACCTACGTTCTGAATCTGTGTTGCAGGAAAAAAATAAATTATTTCATGTCTAGAAATCATTTGATCTGGAATGTTTGGACTTCAAAGAAGTAAAAAATAGCAGAAGCAGACCAATCAGGGTTGCTGAAATTCACACAAATAGACACATCATTTAAATTTCAAATCAGCTGAGCTACTACAGGAACAAAGTAACTGTATAATGCAAACATTAGATAAGTCTTAATACCAATTTCTGCTTTGATCCTAAACCTCATGCTTCACAATCAAATATACAAAAAGTGTTTCAAATATCTTGCCACCAGAGCCATTTTTCTTACCCGAGGAAAGTTCCCGCCGCTCTGTCGCCTTGCAGGGTCATGTTGGACTCGATCCAACATCAGATACAGTGAAAACACAGCCACACAGAATATGGCCCCTCCACAAACTGTCACCTGTTTCCTTAGCTTCATCCTCCCCTGCAGCAGTCCTCTTTCCGGGGTTTGAATTTTAAGAAATGACCTTGTCTGCTGTGTTTTTTCTTTCCAGCACAGAGAGTAAAGTCCTTGAAAACTGGAATGTATTCCGTCACAGTGCAGGGAAAAAAAAAAAAAGATGGAAAGTAACCAGCTACACCAGCGTTGATGGTTCAGTTCCAGTCCTGTGATGCCTCCTGCCTCCACTCACCATACTGGAGACCGCAGCAAAGAAGGCTACAGCAGTTCTATTGGTGGACAAGTGTTTCAAATCAGCAATAGCTGGCATGTAGTCTGCCAGCTTCGGCCAAGCCACAGCCACCGGTGGTCTCCTTCAAAGTAGCCCTTGTGCTCAACCATCCAAACTGAGGGGACTGCGGGGAAAAAAAAAAAACAAGCACCACAGAGAAGGGGTCTCAAACAGGGACCCTACTGTCCCCTCTGCATGATGTTTGCCTATATGAGCCTGCTATCTTGGTCCACTCCCCACTCCCCACTCCCTGTGCACAGTCTAATCCACTAGTTTTGTCCTTCTGCTTAGTTGGCCTTCTGAGCCACAACAGTTCGCACACCAAGCTGGAAAAGAAGTGGGCTAAGTAAAAAAAAAAATTTAAAAAAAGAGCAACTTGGCTTAGAGCAGCAGCTTTTTATGCAGGCCTCGACTCTGTCCGAAGCAGCTCCAGGAATTAAAATGAGACAAATGTCATTCTTCTCTCTGTAGCATGGTGACAGCAGACCCACTGTGGCAGCATGGGCAGTGCAAGTTGAAATCACATCAGAGGGTCTTCTTCAGCTGTTGGGACAGTTTTTGATTAATAAATAGAGAGTGCTGAAATATGTATATGAAATGTTTAATATGAAATATGAGAAACTGTCTCTGACTGAAGCACAAATAACATGAATTGTGGGAAGAGTTTTTACTTTTCATGATCTACAGAAAAGGGGGGGGAGCTAAGCAAAGTCTCTTGTGTTTTCTCACAGCACTAATAGGTGTCCCTGTTTTCCTCTGTGTGCAAATCCAACAGGATCCTAATCCGCTCTCCCTTCAAGCTGGGACGATCTTAGCATTCCCACTGAGAGGTGGGATAAAAACCTGGCGCTCATTCCCTAGGACTGAGTGACAAATAGCCACACTGTCAGCAGGAATACTATTGTTTTTCTGACCACCTGGATCTGATTAGAAAAATGAACCAACATGGAGAGCTTTGCTAGTAGAGTTGTCTGACAAAGCTTACAACCCTGCTTTGAAGAGACAAAATGTAAATGAATCACAAATCACAAGCTGTCCACATGAAGGCGTCTATGCATTTACATTTCCTTACATCAACTTACTCTGAACACTACCCCGTTTACTGACAGGTTTTTACACATGCTAAGGTTAAAGGTGTGTTAACATAAATTCAGTACTGTGATATCTATATCTATATCTTGCCTAAGGGAATTGTGCATTAAAATGTTCAATGTAGATGCATGTGTGTCTGTCTTGTGGGTTGCTGTGTTTTCTTAGCACTTTTTAAAATATTATCTATTGCACTGAAACAAGATTGCGCGTTGTACTTGTGACAATGACAATAAAGATATTCTCTTCTATTCTATGTTAAGGTATGACTTTTATCACAGTCTGTTGTTGGCCAGTCAACAATGCGATTCTTCAACTTAAGAGCATTAAAATACCTGCATTACAGACCCCGCTTGAACTAACAAACACGGCAGCTAGTTAATGCATTTAGCTGGTTAGCCCATTACACACATTGGAGTTAAGAGTCAAACTTTAATAATCCATGTTACCTTCGGAAGAGCTGGATGTCACTAATATGCAGCTAAATGAGCTAGCGCTAGCAGTGAGAGCGTTCATTATTGAGTTACCATGGAACTGGTTTGTGAGTTAGCTTAGGGAGTCGGACGGCATTACTTATACAGATTGTCATGTACTGATTCATGGAGGTGAACAGCTGTCTCTCTGCATCACTGAGAAGCCTGTGCTGCAAGGTAAATTCACAATCCAGCGTTACAGACCGATAGCAAGTGTCGTCTTGATATCATTAAGACAATACGTGACTGATATGTCCGGGCTACTTTTTAACTCAACCTCGGTTAATATCCATCAACGACCTTGTTGTCATGTCTCTTTGTGAACAAAATGATCAAACCCGACGTTACCTGTCAAAGGAGAATAATCCGGAAGAGAGCCCCGGCGGTGTGCGTGCCTTTAGCTCCAGGCTGTCAGATCACCAACTGAACCAGAGCTAGCTTAACAGCTAACACCACAGCAGAGCTGCTGCCGCAAAGGATTCTGGGAGGAGCTGCTTGATTGGCCCGCATTTCATGAGCTTTAAAATAAATATGAATAAACCTTTTGTTTATGGGACAATAAATTAGGGTGCAAAAACAAAAAACAATAAGCTGTTTATTTTGCTATTTCTGAAGCGCTAACGTGTAAAGCATTACATACATACATGTGCAATACTTGATTTCCGGTGCAATACCTCATAAACGTGCAATATTGTAATGTATTCCATAACATATTTTATTATTATATTCATCTGCAACATGTGCACTCTGTCTTAGACTAATTTAAATTATTTCATGTCTTTAAAAGTACTTCTATACTTTTCTTTGTACAGATAGAATTTTTATTTTTATTTAGAATTTTTGGATTTGAGTTTAGGTTTATATATGTATTGTCCTTGCATACGCATCTCAACCTCAATAGAACAGGACATCACACATTCACTAAACACCAATCTCATCCCACTCCCCTCAGGACGCAGGTACAGAGCACTGAGGTGCAGAAGGGCTCGCCTTGGCAAAAGCCTGATCCTTGCTGTTATAGCGAGCCTGAACAAAAGGCCTCGCTGAATGATACAACTTTGTCTGAGTGTTGATCTTTTTGTGGATAGTTTGTTGAGCTTACAGTGTATGTTCTTGTGTTTGTCTATGTCTGTGGAAATGCAGAAAGGGTCTGTGGAAAAGAATTCTCCCAAGGGGGCAATAAAGTCTAAAGTCTAAGTTTACTGTCTCGCTGTGTCCTTACTGTCTTGTTATTAAGTACGTGGTTTTGACTTGGACTTTTAATAATGTAATTTGTATGAATTTTAACATTATGTTTGCATGTGTTGACCCGGGGGGAGTAGTGGTCTTGTCGTGTTTGCAATTGTATCTTCTAAACTAGAAAACAGACAGCATTATTTTATAAATAAATTGTTTTTTAACAGTGTAAAATAAAAGAAGCAGTGGTAGAGGGAGCCATGGGTGGAAACAACTTTGGTTGTGAGCTGTATACATTTTGCTGTCTTGATGATTTTGTTTGATATGTGCATTATTTTTCATAGACAGACATATTGAAAACTTTCGTCCTTGATCAAAATATCATACGGGGGTGGTTGCTTTTGTTAGTGCAGAATGATCAGCCTTTAAGCAAGGAGAATCACAAAGCCGATTATTGTGTGGGCTGTACCCGTGATAGTAAGCCACAGCAGTATTCTGGTTTGATCATCTGCTCTGATAAACCACACAGAGTCCAAAGTATAAAAGTCCAGTAATCAGATAACCCCGGGCATGGAAAAACACATGTCCATTCGAGACCCTATAAAGTCATGATCTAATTTATCTAGTTATGGGGTTAAAAGAAAATGAAATCAAGTTGATTTTACTAAGAAGGGAGAATCATGCAGGCTTGAAACTTTAAAGAAGTCTTTAAATCTCTTTAAAGTACATAACTTCTTTGAGGTCTTTATGGGCTGTTGCAGTGGCTCATCTGAGTGAAAAGTATGCACAATTTTAAGGAAATTAGTGCCTTTGTGACAATAAGAAGTGAAAGTCTTGTAAAATATTAACCTTAGCTGTGATGGTAAGTTTTATATGTGGCAGGCCCAACTTACCCTACACTGTTCTGCTATTGGTGCACAGCCACGCAAAACTGGATTACAGGAAGCTACTGAGGGCTAATTTAAAGTTAAATCACCATGCAGCATTTGTCTGTCTAAATCACTGTCCTATAAACAGATCAGCTCAAACAGCGCTGCCTCTTCCAATTACTACATCACCTCAGCTAAAGACCTGCATGACTGCTGGAGAGAATTTAACACCACTGTGCAGGTGAACAAAACCTGAGAGCTCATTGTAGGAACTATAATGATGCCTTGCAGGTGAGTCCCATTGTTGAGTTATTTCAGTGGATCATTACAGAGCTCTTTATGTGTTTATGTAAACAGGAGCTTAGCTGACACTTCATTAATTAATTTAACAGATTGTGTGGGACACTGCATGAACAGATGGTGTTGTTTTGGTTTTGTTTAGTCATGACAGACTAATAGATTTTGTTGGATCCAAAAAAGTCGCAGCAATTTTTTCATGATTGAGTTATAGAGAGTTTCATGTTTTGAGACCTAAAAAAAACTACCAGAATGTACTCCAGCTATGACCAAAACTCAATATGTAGACATTATCTCTCTAAAAACAAAGCTGTGATGAGAAACAAATGTTTACACAGCTGGATTTCATTTTCTTTTTAGACAATGGCGCCTTGGTTTGGTTCGCTGACACTGTCTCTTGGGTCCCCTGTGGATTTGGTATGTAAGAGGGCTCACAGCAAGCCCAGCCTTTAGGAAATATTTACCAACTATCCATGAAGGATCTTCTTCCAAAGTCACAAAGCACGCAGCGTAATATGAGAGAATGAACAGGTGTATCTGAGCTCTGGGCCTGAAGGGAACTACCTTGTCTCCATGGCAACAACGGTGTACAACAATGGTGCTTGCCTGTCCTGGTAAACGAGAGTCCCCAAGTGACTGATCCAGGAAATACAAGACCAAGACACTTTCTTTTGTGCCTTTTGACCTGAAGGAAAATATGTTTGTGAATAGCATCAAGGTCAACTCAATAACACCGCTGTGACAATTTAACTCCATAAAATAAAACTTTACATTCATGAAATCATGCTTTAATGACTTAGTGCCGGCATGGGCTGAAGAGTTAAATGTGGAAATAAAAGATGAGACCTTTGGACAAATGTTTAAAGAATATACATGAATGTTCAGTTAATGTACGACACAATCTTATACAGTTTAAAAGAACTTCACTACACTAAAGAAAAACAGTTTTTTCCCTGGTGTTTCTCCTGTCTGTAATAGATGCCAATCCTCTATAGGTAATTTAACGCACTCATTCTGGCCATGTAGTAAACTATCAATGTATTGGAAAAACATCTTTAGTTGTTTGTCTGAGGCTTTTGGAAAATGTTGGAAACCTGACCCACTGGTGGCCATCCTTGGAGCTGCAAGCTCCTTATCTTTTGCTGATAAGTATGAAAAGAAAGCTGTTTTGTTTAGAATGGTGGTTGCAAAAAAATTAATATAAGAGTGTGGAAGATGAACTCTGTGCCCACCTTTGATCTGTGGCTGGGAGAAATGGAGAACACTCCACATCTTGAGAGACTGAGATTCCACAACGAAGATATGGGAAGTGTGTTCAATGAGATTTGAGACCCTTTGCTAAATTTTCTTCGTAGCAAAGATTAGTATTCTGAGTCTTAACTGCACCATCCTTCTGCAAGTATGTGCCTTTGTTTTATCACATTTTTTTCCTAATTAGAACTGCTTAAGATAAGGTTTAATGTGATCAAGACTGCTATTGCAATAGACGTACTCTTTTTTTCTTTGTTATTTATTTTCTTTTTTTCAGTTGTGCTGTTTTTTGTTAAGTCTGTATTTTCTATGTTTATAAAAGCAATACATATATTTTCCAAAAAAAATACTTTGTGCCATTTACATGTATAGAAACTCTATTCAAATGTACAATTATATTTTACTGCAAGGCAAATTTTGCTATTTTACCTGTCTTGGAATGAAACATACTCAAAGTGTGCTACCTTTGGCTCCCTACATTTGTATTAAATTCATCTGAAATGTGTGTATTTTTTTCTGTGATACTGGTTTATAGTATAATATGATTGTTTATTTTATCTTATGTCTACTGGAGTTGATAATAAAGTCTTTTTAGGCTCAGAAATGTTAAATTTAATTAAAAATATCAAAGACTTGGTACAATATCATTTATATAATTCTGAATGGTTCTTAAATTATTTATTAATGCTTCATAGATCTATTATAAACTATTAATGAGACAAATTTTTTGGTTTCCAGGTTTTTTAAAACATACTTTTAATCAGTGTTTATTCCTTCTGTTTGATCAGAGTTATATGGAAATATCAATCACCATCAATGGGCATGAGTATGACATTTTATTCATCAGCCATCAGTGCTGCATATATTAATTTGATCAAAGCGGGAGGATTAATAATTAACTATGGAGTTTTTAATACTGAAGAATTTACTTAGAAGGGATTATGCCATAAGGATGATTTTTCACAATCCAAAAGTTCTTTAGTTGCTTAATCTTTATGATTTGTAAACTTTTAATATTGCAATTACTTTCAGCTCATAAACCCTTCGCAAAAGACTGCCTCTGAGCCAAGAGTACCAAAAACAAGAAAAGTTCTCATTGAATTTCATGCTTTGCTGAGTCAAACCATCTTACACAAAACATTCAGACTGTTTGACACATCACACACTTACAGCTGAATATATCAAAATTAGACAGGCACACTTTAAGAGCAGCTTGTATTTCATTCCATGGGTCATACAGTCTATGCCATGAGGAGGTTGATAACCCCATCTATGCCTGTGTGGACAGAGGAAAGCCACAGGATGGAAATTTAACCAAATAAAGTCGAGAGGGAGCCAGGGAAGCTCAGACTCCTCTTTTCCTTTTATGGTCATGGAGCGTGAAAAAGATGGGCGGGGCACTTAACTATACGTCATCAGCGTGCTCCAGGACACCCGGAAGTGCAGCAAGATGTAACATGTTTTGCTGAAGTGTAGTGTGTATGAACCAAGTGGTGTGAATTTAGATTACATTAGAACCCTAATTAGAAACTTGTATTGTGTTTTGCAGCTTGGAGATGGAAGGAAGCGAAACAGACAAGGTAAGGAAACTGCAGTCAGCTACGCAGCCGTTTTTATCTTCGCCGATTTTATCCAGATTGATTTAATTGAAGCATTTCCTTCATCCTGAGCTCTTGTTGCCAACTTTTTCTCTGTAACACAGAACTCTGCAGCCCTGAGAGAGGAGGGGAATGACCTCTTCAAGGCAGGAGATGTTCAGGGCGCTGTCTGTTGTTATACTAAAGCATTGAAGCTGAGTGACAGCCCAGCAGACGGTGCTGTGCTTCACCGCAACCGATCTGCCTGCTACCTGAAACTAAAGGAGTTTAACAAGGCAGAGACTGATGCATCTAAAGGTGGGATAAACCCTTTCAAGAATAATGATTACATTGCAGCTATTGATGACTGAGTATAAAGAGGCTTTTACATTTTAGTATACATCAACCTCACTTTACCTAACACAAAGAAGTCATGCCAATTTTATTAATTGATTGATTTAATTATTGTGTAAACAGGGGCGTGTCCAGGACCTTTTGACCAGGGTGGCCCAACTGAGGCTTTCACATAGACAGGGGTGGCCAGTGCATTTACAAATAAATTTCCTTTACCCTTTCTGTATTCACAACCTACTTTCATTAAAGTATTAAACAGTTATTATATTCCCTTTGACTTAAAAAAAAAAAACTATGACAAAGTGTAATAAATCTTCTAAGCTTAATTCTTTAAGGACTTACAAAATATGTATTTTCAAATTCTCATTTGAGGGCACTAATAAAGAAATCTACTGTCAGCCTTTTAACTCATTCCAAATTATAGATTGTACCAGAAACCCCACCTCGAAAAGCCAATCATAGTTTAGGATTTTGGGGTGGCCAATTGGATTTTAAGGGGTGCCAGTGCCACCCTTGGCCACCCCTCTGGACACGCCACTGTGTGTAAATCCTAAATAACGTGTTCATCACAACATCCTTCATCCTCAAATCTCAGTTTTGTATTTGTGAAAGTCTGGATTTCAACCTTTTCACTGTAAATTGCTGAGGCATTAGCCTGTGATCTTTCTACTAATGATATAGAGCAGGGTTTCCCAAAGTATGGGTCGGGACCCCCTGGGGGGTTTGGAGACACAAATTGGAGGTTGTGAGATGTTCTCCAGAATGTTTGTTATCATTATAATAGTACTCTATACCCATTATAGTAAAAAAAAAAAACTTTGACAAAAATAGTAGCTAATCTTGAAATAAAACCTTGAAAATAGAAAATGCAATGAGTTTTCTGCCTTTCTTTTTGCCAGATGACTCCTCAGTTTAGGGTTACTGAACAGATAATTATCAAAAGCATCAGTAGAAGTAGATTCATTCATAACAGCACAGGAAACAGCCACATGCTCATATATTTAAGCTACTTTTCTGCAGACCAGCTAAATTAAGCCACATTAAATCACTTCAAGGAACAGTCGCGAGTCTTTGGCACCTATATTTTGGGGTTTGCTGGCTGAAAAGTTTGGGAATAGAGTGTGGTGTGCATAAAGTTACAAAACAACATATTTGAATTGTTCCCAAAAAAACTATTCCATACTTTGGCACAGATTGTAAATGAAAATCATTCACCCACCCAATCATTCATTTGAAGCTACAGTACAGCTTCAAACCACATACAACCCTCATCATTGATGGAGGAAACTGTTTGCAGCTGATCTAAATTTAATTAGTTCCCTGCACAGGTAAAAGAGAAAAGCCCTCACAGCACTGTTTTATCAGCTAGCACTCTGACAGGGTCTAGATTTGTGGATGTGACCCATGTCCACACTTTTGAATGTCATGACTGGTTTTCTTTCCAGCTCTTGATATTGACCCGGGTGATGTGAAGGCCAGGTTCAGGAGAGCTCAGGCTTTCCATAAGCTCGGTCAACTTGACCAGGCCTTTATGGATGCTCAGAGGTGCGCCCAGCTGGAGCCTAAAAACAAAGCCTTTCAAGATCTGCTTAGACAGCTGGGAGCACATATCCAGCAGAAGGTGATGTGTTTTACTTTTCAGTTAAATTGGTCATAGGAGCTCTGACTTGTATTTGAAACAGTAGCTGGAAGAACGTTCTGCTAACACATTTGTTTTCTCTTAACCGTGTAGTCGGCACAACTCAACTCTACAGATGCTCGCGTGCAGAAAATGTTCTCCCTCCTCTTAGATGCATCTGCAAGCGACTCGGATCGTCAAAAGGTAGAAAAAACAACAACTCTGAAATAACAAACATAATTAACTATGTTATTACCCTTTTTTTTTTTTTTATCTTTTATCTGAATGAAAAACTGAATTTCACCAAAATAACATGGTCCATTGTTCAATTTCAGGCAGCTCAGAATCTAGTGGTTTTATCTCGAGAAGACGCAGGGGCTGAGCAGATCTTCCGCAATGATGGAGTGAAACTGATACAGAAACTTCTTCAGTCAAAGCAGGAGGATGTTGCCCTTTCTGCCCTGAGGACCCTTGTTGGGTTGTGTACAGGGCATCAGTCCAGGGTAAGTGTGACAGTTCATTACATCTACATTAAAGTCATTGCAATGTAATGACTATAAAGAATAGTTAAAACTGGGGGTATTTCATGGTGATGGCACCTTAATTACTTATATCTTGAATTTGTAATTACTCTGTTACACAGTTATGAATACATATATGCTAATTTACATCCGTGGGTCAAGAACTGTACTCAAAACCATGCCAGTCAATTGATTTGCTGTCTTTAACTGTTCAAATCTACTGTATTGTTCCTAGACTATGGCTATAGTGAATGAGTTGGGAATGGAGCAGCTGTGTGCAGTAATGGGATCAGGAGCCTCCGCTGTGTCTCTGGCTGCCTGCCACCTGCTGCAGGTTATGTTTGAGGCTCTGACAGAGGGCATGAAAAAAGAGATTAGAGGGAAAGATGAAGCCATTCTTCCTGGTGAGTTTGGACTGTGATCATTATTTGTTTTTAAGTTGGCTACACATAAAAAGTTGAACTATCACAAGTGCTTTGTTTTATATTTGTTTTATCCACCTGCAATCTCTTTGTGATTCAATCAAACTTGACCGAAAACATTTCACACAGAACCATCCAAAGAGTTACGCTCCATGCTACGCCACCTTTTGGAAATGATGCCAGCATCTAATGTGTCGGGGCCAGGCAGAGACAGTGCCATCAACCTCCTGGTCAAACAAGTCCCCCGCAAGTCCTTGAAAAATCCTGATAACTCCCTCACGCTGTGGGTGATAGACCAGGGTATGAAACACCCACACAAACTGCTTAAGCTAAAATTGATTTTTTTTAAAAACAGCCCTTCCAAGAGCTTCACTGTTTCAATTTTTTCAGGATGGGGAGGATTTGGACTCTGTTTTCAAATTGGAATAAAAAATTACCATAATAATGACCAAGCTATTTGCTCTCCTTCAGGACTGAAGAAAATCTTGGAGGTGGCTGGAACAGTCCCCGAGCTCTCAAAAGGACTCCCACTTACAGACAACTCTCACATGAGCTGCTCTGTCTTGCTTACTAAACTCTATGACGACCTCAAGAGCGACAAAGAGAGGGAGAATTTCAGCAAGCTATGCGAAGAATATGTGCAGTAAGTTGACAGAAGAAACTTGTGTTTATATTTCTGAAACTTTTAGTCACTTGAGCTGCTTCATATTTCAATAACTCATGAGCAGTAGCATTCTTTTAAAAGCCTCTTTATTTGTTCTTTTTCTTGGAAGGCAACACTTCAGTCGTTCTGGCCTGGAAGCCAAGCTGCGGGCCATCCAGACAGTATCTGTGCTCCTCCAAGGACCGAGCGAGGTGGGCAACAGTACTCTAGAGATGTCGGGAATGATGGATGCAGTGATCTCTCTGTGTGCCTCCAAAGATGTCACACACCAGCAGGTTGCAGTGGAGGCTCTTATCCATGCTGCAGGCAAGGCCAAGAGGGCCTCCTTCATCACAGCCAATGGCGTGGCACTTCTGAAGGACCTCTACAAGAAGAGCGAGAATGACAGGATACGTGTGAGAGCCCTGGTGGTAAGTGCTGAAGCAAAACATGTTCACAAGTTATTTTTGACAGCTGCAGAGGAGAACATCATAAATAGGGATGAATGACCTGTGGTTTCTGATGCTTACTCTGCAGGGTTTGTGCAAGCTTGGATCTGCAGGAGGGACTGATTTCAGCATGAAGCAGTTTGCAGAGGGATCCACACTTAAGCTAGCCAAGCAGTGCAGGAAGTATGTTGGTCTGTGCTGAATGTGAAACCTGGTTGCCATATGTCATGCCTAAGCCACACTGATTCATATGATGATTACACAACAGAGAAGGAGTATTTCTTGAATTTAACAGAATTAGCAAGCTGCAACATTTTTCTCTTTAAGGTGGCTGTGTAACGAGTCTCTGCCTCCAACCTCCCGCCGGTGGTCAGTGGAAGGCCTTGCCTACCTCACATTTGATGCTGATGTGAAGGAAGACTTGGTAGAGGACAAGAACGCTCTCCTGTCCATGTTTGAACTAGCAAAGGTTAGACTGATTTATTGTATTTTAAGGTGATGATAAAAGTGAAAATGGACAATACAGATCAGTTCACCCAGATTCCTCTAAGATCATTTTTCTGTAGTTGTTGAAACATTCACTATGAGAATATATAGAAATACTGATTGTGTTGTTTGGGGTTACTTTAACCTAGTTTTTTTTTTCTGTGTTCCTCCAGTCTGAAGACAAGACGGTGCTCTTCGCTGTGGGCTCCACATTAGTGAATTGCACCAACAGCTATGAAGTAGAGAAGCCGGATCCTCAGATGGTTGAGCTAGCTAAGTACGCAAAGCAGCATGTGCCTGAGCAGCACCCAAAGGTACCTTTTAATGTTCCTTTTGTGTTGTCGAACTAATATCACACAACGTTCCTTTATTACTCTACAGTAGTTCTACTTGTCCAACTTTATGTTCTTACGTTTTCCTCCATCTACTCTTGTCTTTAAAGATTTATTGTGTTACATAAACCTGTCTCCTCCTTATGTGTCAGGATGCTCCTTCCTTTGTGGAGAAAAGGCTGGGGAAGCTACTGGAGGCTGGGGTGGTGTCTGCGTTGGTGTGTATGGTCAAGCATGAGAGTCCGGCCCTTACTGAGGCCTGCAGGGAGTTTATCGCCAGGTAGGAAAATTAAGCTTTTTTTTTTTTCCTCAGTCACTGTTTTCGTGTGGTAAGTTTTCTTTTAACGCCATATCTCCTGGCAGGGTCTTCTTGGCTTTGGTGGAGCGACAAGAGGACAGAGGCACAGTAGTGGCACAGGGGGGAGGAAAGGTAGAGCAGCATAATAGAAATCCTTTTATTTTCTTTCTGCACACTAATCTAATCACTTTTATGCCAGGAGGTCTGAACTGTATGTTTACTTTGTCTTCCACAGGCTTTGATCCCATTAGCATCTGACAACACAGATATTGGCAAAATCAAAGCAGCACAAGCTCTGGCAAAAATAACCATCACATCAAACCCAGAGATTGCCTTCCCAGGAGAACGGGTAAGACCTTCACTATGTGAAAAGTCTTTTTAACGACAGACAAAACTCAAGAACTATTCTTTTCTAACCTTGTCTCACTTTGTGTTGTCAGATATATGAGATGGTGCGTCCCCTTGTCAGTCTTTTGAGTCTTGAATGCACCCTGCTGCAGAACTTTGAGGCACTCATGGCTCTCACAAACCTGGCTGGCATCAGCGAAAGACTAAGGTTGGTCACTAGGGGGCAGTGTCTCCCAAGAATACAATCATACAACACATGGAGTGTATTGCTATATATTTAATATAATCAGTTTTAAAAGGGACATGTTTCACAAGTATCTTAACATGTTGGCATAAAAGTAGACCATAGTATGTTTATTTTGTTTGATTTGTAAATTTTTCTGCACATCAACTTTTCTAAAAATAAACAAACTGAGCATGATTTAAAAAATGTGCTCACATTTTTTTTTAAATTCAGAAAACCTTCAGGATCCTAATTATTTTTTTAATTTATAGTAAATTTCCTGTTTAAATATTCTTATCAAAGTTGTTTTTTCTGACTTGTAGTTAAGTCCAGTTAGGTCTTAAGTCATAACCATATAAAAGATTGCGATGCAGTATTGTAAGGCTCTTATTAAATCATTGTCATAGTTTAACAGAGTTAGTAATGTTTTTGGGTATTTTTTTTACATAGCTGATGTAATGTCACTTCAGTCAACATGTCCAACAATGCATATCATTTGAAACCCTGCCTTTCTTTTTTTGTCTTACTTAATCAGCATTGTTCAGTGTTTTTGAGCATTTTCGCATATTGATGAAGTTTGATGTTTCACAGACAAAAGATCATAAAGGAGAAGGCAGTCCCAAAAGTCGAAGGTTACATGTTTGAAGAGCACAACCTGGTCCGAGCCTCTGCTACAGAGTGCATGTGTAATCTGGTTTTAAGTGAAGAGGTAAAAAAAAAAGACTCATGGATGAATGTATGGCACAGATTGGTTTATAAGTTGAGGTTAAAGCAGTGAATCTTTGGTATGTATTCTCAGGTGCAGACACTGTATCTAGCCACAGGCAATGATCGCCTGAAGCTGCTCGTGCTGTACAGTGGAGAGGAGGATGAGAGATTGAGAAAAGCTGCTGCAGGGACCTTGGCCATGCTGACAGCTGAGCAGCCTGAGCTCTGTGCCCGCATCCCTGGAACAGTAAGGATTAATCACCCAACCCCCTACCTTCACCAACGGAGCACTGTCGCATATCATAATGATTCACTTTTTTATTTTATGACCCCTTGTTGTTCTCTCTTCGCAGACGACCCACTGGCTAGAGATTATACAGGCACTGTTGCTCTGTGAAATATCTGACCTGCGTCATCGTGGAGTGGTCATCGTTCACAACATGATGCAGGCAGATAAAAGTCTAGCTGAGACGCTCATCGAGAGTGAAGCTCTGGAGATTCTTTCTGTCTTGGCAAAGGGAGGAGAGGGCATGCCTGAGCCCGTCTGCAAGATTGCTCAGAACTGTCTGGACAAGGCTGTGGAGTACAACATCATTATGTCCAGGGACGGGAAGGAGAAGCGCAAACAACTTGAACCATGAAAGCATAGCTGCAGTGTGTGAATGTGCTTGGAGACAAAGTGCTTTGTGTATTGTTGGACCAGTGAAGTCATTACAGTTTTGCAGGATATCAGTTTTAGTCTAGAAGAGTACAAGCTGAAATACTCTGCTGGTTTAACTAGCAACTGTGAAAGAAATTTAAAAAAAGAGCGAAAGTATGTTTTGACAAAAAGCTGATACTACTACTGAGACACAAATGAGCTTGGATTGCTTTCAACTGCTTGTATTAATCTTATTAACTTGTGTCTTTTACTTCTGAGACCAAACAGGCACTCTAACATTCTCATTCTTCACTAAAAAATGATATGCCTCTATTTTTGCATTCATTGTTATGTGTGATAACACAGAAATAATCATACTCCTTAATATTTTGTTGTTATTTTCTATATTTTTTCACTTTAACATTCCCATGTTTTTATTTTCAGTTGCCTGAACAACAAGCAAAACACAAATGTGTAACTCTTTGTCATTACTGCCTATTTTGTATTCTTACTATATCGCTGTAATTATTACTCAACTACATTTCCAATGTGCTAATTGTAAAGTGGGTTGTTTTTTTAAAAACTGAACACATGGACAGAAAAAATAAATACTTTGTTACCAGTGGTGGACAGGAACAAAGTATATTTACTTGAGTACAGTACTTAAGTACATTTTTGAGTATCTGTACTTTACTTGAGTATTATTTTTGGGGGGAACTTATTACTTTCACTCCACTAAATTCTGAAGACAATTATTGTACTTTTCACTCCACTACATTGCTATCAATGCTCTAGTTACTCACTACTTTTGCCTTGAAGTCAGCTCATGAATGTCCTTCTCTTTTCTGAAATCTGATCCCACGGTTGAACATGGAGCAAACACAGAGCAGATTTCACTCAGATCAGGCAGTTCATGTAGAGGTGGTAATGATGTCTATAATTCTCCACATGAGCACCCATGACCATATCTTCAGCCCGCGTTACAGGTTTTTAAAATGAAGAATGATATGCATCTTTGGAAATGTTCCCCCTGTTTCCCACTCTGCCCAAACATACCAATATTTCACTGTCCAACCTGAGAAAGCGTGTTGAGCTACGTAACATTTGTTTTATTCCAGATGAACATTTCAAACTAAGTTGTCTGTGCTTGGAGTAACTTAGTGTCTGGTTTTATTCCATGGTATAGTTTTTAGAGATTTGAAGTAATGGTTTCTAGATAAACATAATGTAACAGAATGTACTCTTATGTATTCTCGACTGCACTTGTGTATTTTGAAAATTAAAGGTTTTAAGATATTTTAAGAAGTACTTTGAATACTTTAGTATTTTTTAAAAGAAAGTACTTCAGTACTCAAGTAATAATTTGACAGAGCAACTTTCAGTTGTATTGGAGTAATATTTGACCAGGAGGATCTATACTTTAACTGAAGTAATGAAGCTGTGTACTTTGTCCACCACTGTTTGTTACCAGAGTTAAACAAGTTGTTTAGTATCCCTATCTTCACGTATAAGGTCTTTATCCAACGAGGACAGCAGAGCGCATGCGCAGTACGCCCCATGCGCTAACGACAACCCTGTGCATAATATGGAACAACTACTTTTCAATTAGAAAGCAAACCAAGTCCAAAATTTTTCAATGCGGTGGTTTGGATTTGGCTTCAACGCATTTGGACAGATATATGTCCATGTGAAATCAACGGAGGTAGAGAGTTACGACGATGAGGACGTGAAAGTGAGCAGCCCTACAGAGCTAGCTACAAGCAGGGACTGCCGCTTGAACACTGTTGAAGAAGTTAAAGCAAGTTGGAGTCGAAGAGCATTTTTACAATTGGATGGTAAGTGTCAAATAAAGAAACCACGCTAGATCGGTTTTGAAACGCATATAATCGTACATTAAAATTGCACTTATTAATACAGTCATTCACTCGTGGCATATCTGTTCCCCGTCTATCAGGAGACAGATGTGTATACCTGGCAGGTTTCGGTGCAGTCCCCTCCTCCAATGAGTCCTGTGGTGTCCCTATGAAACACACTGATGGCTGTACCGATGTCTTCATCAGTGAGTCATGTTTAACGCTCGGGTTTTCAGACAGAGTTGAGGTCTGGGATCTGCTGAAGGAAGAGAAGACTCCATCATGGAGCATGGAAATGAAAACACAATCGGAGACCTCTGGTAATCATAATGTACTTTGACAGTACTAGAGTAGGCTATGGTGAGAAAGTTGAAACTAATATGTGCATGTCTTGTGTTTTTCCAGGGACCCGTTTAAATCTTCCATTGGTGCCTGGGGGTTACATAGCCATGAAACCACCTTTCTACCGTCCCTTATCACAGCACCTAAAAGCCAAGAGTCTGGCACTTAGTGCAGAGCATGCCATCCTCCTCACTGCCTCTGGAGTAGTGTACACATGGGGAGCAGGAAGGTAGATATACTGCCCTAACATATATCCTTACAGGGAATGTGAGCAAGATCATCATGCTTATATTTATCTTATACATGTGTATTTTTTTATCTTTTTTTGTACAGCCATGGTCAGCTTGGGCATGGAGGCCTCACCTCTGAGGAGGACCCCAGGGTAGTTGAGGCTCTCTGGGGGATGCCTATGAACTGTGTGGCAGCAGGAGGCTGGCACTCTGTCTGCATCAGTGGTAAATTGCACTAATCTTAATAATCTTGGCAATCTCTACCAAGTGAGAGCCACTCAGAAGGCAAAGGCCACCCTTGAGGACCCTCACCACCCCCTTTATTCAGAGTTTAGATTTTTTACCAACAGGGAGGAGGTTCACTTATACTAGGAGGGAAAGATCAAACCGATATCTTAGATCATTTGTGCTCTCAGCTGTTGGGGTTTTAAACAAGCTGTAGGACCTTGCCTTGGTCTCAGGTACAGGAAAGATGATGTCATCCATGGGAGTTAAGTTATATGGATATGTACTTAAATTAATTTGTGAACTTGTGTTTGTTATTATCTGTATTGCATGTGTGTATAGGATGTATGTAGGACTGCTGTTGCGACCCAAATTGCCCCTTGGGGTCTATAAAGATTTTCTAATCTAAGTGTCCTACAGGATATGTAAAAATATTAAGAAATCAGCTTAACCTTTAAAAAAAATATATATATATATACTTCAATTACCTTTTTACAGATGGAGGTGACCTGTATGTGTGGGGCTGGAATGAAACTGGCCAGCTTGGACTTCCATCACGGGGTCTGAGGAAAGCACAGCAGCAGCAGCAACAAGCAGGTACAACAGTTTTGAAATAAGATACTTGAAAATTATCAAGTATAGGGATATTTCACCCCAAATAACCCCAAGCTTCTATATATACAGCATCCACGGTGGCTATAAAGTAGCCTAGTAGATATGACAGAAGATACAAACAGTAAAAAATAATAGAGTGCATATTGGCTATATTGCACAGTTTCTGTCTCTCCGCTGTTCCTATTGTTAGACCTGAATTTTTTCAGGTGTTTCTTCTGAATGTAAGAAAAATCCCAAATGCATTTTTCAACATTACAATAAATCTGAGGGGAGCTGATAGCTAGTTTGAGCTTCACCTGATTGCAACAAATTGGTGAAAAAAAGTTCCACTAACTAAATGCTGCCAATTTCCATTATACTGGGCCACAGTTGCTTTCTAACAATATTTATAAGTAGCCTTTGAGCTATAGAAAATTATTATTCTTTATTGCTCCATCATCCCCTGAACTGTATCATCTTAACTATAAGCTACCATGCAGCTTATAGATGTCACTTTTAAGTTAGAACACAAGTAGTCCTAAGTACATAAGTGTTGAATCTTCAGGAGCGGGAGCATCATGCCAACATGCTGGCACAACTCCTACTGATGAGCCACAAGAAGGAGAGAAGAATGAAGATGTATTTATATCAATCCAGGCATTTCCGGCTCTGCTGGATGTCACTCCATCATGTGAAGTCAAGACAGTCAGCTGTGGCTTCAGACATACAGCTGCTGTAACTAGTAAGAAACCTCAATTGGCATTTAATGTACAATTTATGGGCAAGATAAGTCTTTGTAGTAATTATCCTTTTTTTCATTGCAGCCAAAGGTGAACTCTACACATGGGGCTGGGGTATGTATGTCTGTATATATATTTTTTAATGTATTTTTCAGAGCCAAGTTGAAAAACATATTCATGATCAGTAGTACGTGTTACATCCTGATACCAATAGGTTCTTTAGAGCCCAAGTTTGGCATTCTTAACCTTCCATCTTCTTTTAACTATTTCAGGTGACTATGGCCAACTTGGACACCAGAGTTTAGTCAGTTCAGATGAGCCTCAGTGCGTGGAGTTCTTCAGGGAGAAGCAGCTGCATGTGGTTGATGTTGTGTGCGGGGCATGGAACACTTTTGCTGCTGTTGTCAAGAAGGATGTAGAAACTAGCTCTTAACATTACTTTATGGTTTCTTTGATACACTGGACAATGGACTTTGGACAAAACACCAGGAAGTGTAAACTATTTCATCAAATACAATGCTTTGAATAAATTATGTTTTGTACGCATACAGTGTTTCAATCTGTTAAAACGAAGACACTTTGGTTATTGGAAATATTTTAAATTTTATTTTAAGAAATAATAAATCACAGCCTTTATAGCTCACAAACAATACATAAAACAGATAAGGCAGTAAATACTAGTATAATTTAAGGCAAATATCTAAAAGTTGTTCTACTTGAAAATTAAACAACAAGAGTTTGAAGGGCAATGCTTTTCTGCACACTGTTGGAAGGTCTTCACAGCACAATCTTGAAAGAACTGGAAAACCAAGATATATTAGAAATTAGATTGAACAAAATTATGTTGAGTACATAAAAGTGCTGACGCTGACATGATTCGTAGTTACCTGACAAAATCTGGTGATCTTGAGATGACGTGCTGAAACTCTGAAAGGTTGACAGTTCCGTCTTTGTCGATGTCTGACTCTTCAAGAATCTGAAGAGCATGGAAAGGGAAAACCTGATCATCTTGCAATCAAACTTTTAAAAAAATATGAAGAGACTTGATAGACTTACATTGCCAATGAGCTGCCTCATTTCTTCAGTCGTTAGTCTTGTGTCATCTGTCTCACCAGTTAGGCAGTTGACCAGCTTCTCCAGATCACCATAATCAAGAGTTCCATCATCGTCAAAGTCTGTAAATATCATAGATCTTATTACACAACTAGTTATCCTGAGACTTGAATAAATAAAAATAATGAACTAACTTTTTTTTGTTGTATTTACCAAATATGCGGAATGCATAGTGGGATTTAATTTCCAGAGTAGCAGAATCACTGAAGGCACTCAAGAGGTCCAAAAAGTCCTCAAATGTCAGGCTCCCATCTTTCAGCTCAGATGTTGAGAAAACATGGCAGATTCGTTTCCTGAATGGGTTGGACTGTGACGAGTAAGGTACAAGGGTCAGTTACGTTTATCAGAGTTTGTATCACTTCCTCAAAGTCACATAACGCACAGAGAATTCTAAACAACAGAGACACCGCAATATATTTATAATATTTTCACCTTGAGCTCTGGCAAAGTTAAAATCCTTTCCATTGGTACCCTGGTATTTGGTAGTTCTTTCTCATCTTTTGTGAGGAGTTCAGTGAATCTCTTGTGAGCACTTAAAAAAACAAAGACAATGACAGATTAGAAAAGTAAAGATAAGTTGATTTCAAGTTTTTCTGAAATCGGAAACATTAGTTGAGTGGCGGCTTGCAGATGATTACTCACAGAAGTATTTCTTGCTTTGTCAAGAATGTCAGCTCCTAAAAGTAAAGGTGATCATTACAGGCACAGATTAACTTAAAATGGTTCATTTTTCTACACAGGAATAGTTTTGATGCCATCTTAATAAAGGACCCATGTTTACATACTAGCAACGTCAGCTCTGAACTGTCTCAAAAAACGCCACGACTGCTGATGGTTTCAGAAAAGCACGCTGACTGTGTTTAATTACTTGTTAAATACGTATTAAAACAGCAGATCGGGTGTAAATATAACGGAACTAACTCTGAGAAAATATAAATTATGTTATCCGGAGTTATTACAACAACTGCTCAACTTTAACTGCTCCGTAAACTTTAACGTCGATTAGAAATGTGTTGCCTTGGCAGACTAAACTTTTGGCACTTACTTGGTATTCCGAAAGCAAATCTTTCCCAAGTTGACTTGCTGTAGTGCCCATCCTGACTTACAAATGTACTTTTGTTGTTGTCAACACTCAGTGAACTACACTACTAGTTGATTTTACATGGCGCACTTCCGGGATCACACCAGCGCGTTCCCTTTCCTGTATCAGGTTACGTAACCGTGTCCATGGTGACGTTCTTGTAAGCAGAGTGTGGCTGAAGAGTTCTGTGGTTTTAAGTAACAGGTGCAGGGGCGTCGTAGTGGGGGGGGGGAAAGCGGGACTGACTACCCAGGACCCAAGTGGGGAGGGGGGGCCTTAATGGGCCTGAAATAAAGTGTGTTTTCTACTAGGCTTTTCTTTTGTTTTGTTATAACTGCAATAGGATAACTAAAATTGTCTGAATAAATAAACAAACATCAGAATTCCTTTCTGGAATTTCTTTACGGCTCTGTGAGATGCACATCTAATGCAAGCGTCAAACTCCGGTCTCAAACTATGAAGCCCATACAGAAGTGTTACTAACTGCAATTCATCAAGAATCCGCTTGAGGCTGGCTGCAGAAACACCGGAAACCACATACACACCCATTCAAAAATCTTTGTAGCATTAATAAACATGTTTACAGCCTGGTTCAAAAATGGCTTCAGTCTATGTAGCTAATTTCTCTATTGGCACACACTGTACGGGGGGGGGGGGGGGTGGATTTTTTTCTAACGCCACGGTTCAGAAGATAATAAGATTTTTGCCCAAATAAGGACATGACTGACGTGACTCCTGGACGGGAACACATAGCTGTTGGCTAGGAGGCTCAAACCCCGCCTCTTTATGTCAAACTATGCCTGGTTGAGTTCCACATTTCCAATATGGCTGCCGCCGTCTATTGGCTTCAAAACAGCGCTCAGGAACAGATGGGTGACGTCACAAATACTATATCCATTATTTATACAGTCTATGGTCTCATGCCTAAAGTGGGGAATTGTCATATTTTCATAGCATCAAGTTTGGCTGAATCTGATTGAAAGTAAACTGTAGGTTTTTAGAGTTTTATTTGACTTCATGAGGTTAGATTATACCAAATAATGCCCCCTTGTTTATCAACAAGTCACTTGGCTTCAATAAATCTTGTTAAAAGAGGTGGACAGTCTGAAGGTCAATATTGTGCAGTTACATTTGGAGAAATTGTAAAAAAAGAAAAAATTGATATGTAGCTTAGATTCGAGTCAGTTAACCAAGACAAGACATATTTTTGGGCTTTTTTTCACCTTTATTGGATAGGACAGCTGAAGAGAGACAGGAAATGTGGGCAGTAGAGAGTGGGGGAAGACATGCAGTAAATGGTCGACCAGCCAGGAGTTGAATTGGCGACCTCTGCGACGAGGACTATAGCCTCCACACGTAGGACGCTTAGACCGGTCGGCCACCAGCACTCCAACCAGCATCGTTTTAAGCATGTATTTTTGTTTAATGCAAATAAACCAGTATTATATCAGCAATGTTATATTTTGTAGGGTTGGCTGTGGGGATGGGGACTACTGAAATATCTTTTCAGGGGGCCCAGAATTCCTGACGACGCCCCTGAACAGGTGTAACCCTGTGTAGTAAAAAGTTTAAAAACTTGAGTTGTTGCCACATTTACCACCCATAACGAAGGCAGGACTGCCTTACTTAAGTATTGCCTCAGGTTTGCTTTTCAGGGTGCCACCAATAAAATATTGAAGCAGGCTTCTTTTTTATTTAACCAAGCTTAAACATTAATTCCTTCATTCATTCATTAATGAATGTATTTGATTGTTCATTTATTTGAGATTAGTGTAAGATTCAATAGGAAAAAAAGAAAGAAAGAGATAAGGGAGTGAAGTGCATTGAAGGTCCATTGAAAGTAGGCCTAATAACATCAGCAGTGTCATCTAAAATGTAGGTGCTATCAACTTATCCTATATTATAGCTTGTGATAGAACTGTTCCAGAAAATCAGATGATATTGAGTTGAAATGAATACATTTAAATAAAGCCTTTAATTAAACACTATAAGTCAGGGGTTCCCCAAGTTTTCAGCTTGCGACCCCCAAAATATAGGTGCCAAACACTCGCGACCCCTGCTGTCCCTCAAAGTGATTTCATTTAGCTGGCCTACAGAGAATTAGCCTATCTATATGAGCATGTGGCTGTGTTTCCTGTGCCTTTATGAACTAACCTACTGCTACTGATGCTTTTGATAATTAACTGTTCACTAACCCTAAACTTAGGAGTCATCTGGCAACAAAGAAAGGCAGAAAACTCAGTACATTTTCTATTTTCAAGGTTTTATTTCAAGGTTAGCTACTGTTTTTGTCTAAATTTTGTACTATAATGAGTAAAATGTACTAATTTTAGATAACTTTAAAAAAAACATTCGAGAAGGCATCTCACGACCCCCATTTGTGTCTCGCGATCCCTCAGGGGGACCCACACTTTGGGAACCCCTGCTATAAGTTACAGAATTTCTTCCTTGATAAAGTTGAATCAACTTAAATGCATTATTTTATTTTAGGTTTTGCAGCTTCTCCAATTAATGTGTAGTAACTATCTCTCGTGATGCATAGATGCATGTATGCATATATAACACAAAACAGAACAGCTTGAGATAACTTTCAGTCTTCTGCCTCAAATTTCACAATTCAGACAATAAATCTTTAAACAACTACCTTGTTGTTTTTGGACTGATCCACTAATCATGTCTTTGGACTGTCTTCATACTATCTGTCGTTTGTAGTAAACAAGTCTAATGAACAAATTAAAAGTAGAAGTGAAACAGCTGTTCTAATCAGATTTATTTTATTCTAGATTTCCAACAAATATCATTTTTATTTTGAGGCAAAAACAAAACATTCAGGGAATCACTGCTTGTTTTTTTTAGAAATTAGATACCCCATTGACAAAAACCAACAGTAAACAACATGAAAGAAAACTACTTTTCATTATATCTCTTAAAAAATGAACCTACTGGTAATGTATAAAATTTGTAGAGCATTGCATACGATATCCTGAACAACATTTTTTTTTTTAGATGAGATAAGATTTTGACATGAAGCTCAGGAGAGGATGAATTCAGGTTCAGAAGGATGAGACCTAAGCTCCTTGATTTGTCTCCCAGTCTGTTGTATCTGAAAGAAACAAAAACACACACACAAGAAAGAATAAATCTTAATGCAAGTTGGAAAGATGAAAACAGGTGTAACTTAGTATTTGTTTGTTTTTTTATTCCCACTAAACATTACTACTCTTATGTTTGTACCTGTCATTTTTGTTCCCTCCTTCGTCTCAGCTGGAACACCGACCCCATACTCATTTTCAGCTGTGATTCTGAAGAAGTAGATACCTCCCTCCTCCAGGTCAGACACTCTGTAGGACAGTCGACGGCATTTGTCTGAGAGTCTCGTCCACCCTTTTCTGCTAATATCCCGGATATCTACATGGTAGTTCTTGACAGAGGCTCCCCCCTCGTTCTCTGGGATATCCCAGCAAACTGTAGCAGAGTTCTTGGTCACATCTTTAACTAATATATTTGATGGTGGACCAGGTGAATCCAAAACCCTCACATTCAGTGTCAAAGAGGCAGACCCAGCTACATTCTGCAGCTTGACTCTGTACTTGCCAGAGTCGTCACGTGTTGCCCCTTCCACTGTGATAGAGGTCACAGAGTTGCTGGTGTTGATCAATCCTCTGACTCTCAAATCCACATCTGCTTTATCCCATGTCACACTGGGTACAGGTTTTCCTGTGAAAGGCACAGTCAAAGTGAAGGAGCTGCCATCTTTAACAAGCAGAGTCTTCCTCATCTCTGGGCTAACATCAAACCTTGGTTCCTCTTCTCTCTCCATTGCAACTCCAGGATCTGTTTCAGGACTGGGCTCACTGATGCCAACTTTGTTGATGGATCTGACAATAAAGATATACTCTGTCCCTGATGTAAGTCCAGTAACTGCAAACTCAGTTTTATCTGTGTTATGGACACCGACAGTCCAATCTTCTTCTGTGGATTTTCTGTATTCAACTTTGTACCCAGTGACTGCTGCTCCACCATCAAAAAGTGGCTTATTCCAGGACAGAGTAATGGACGCTCCGGATGAATCAACTATAGTGGGTTTGGCGGGAGGAGAAGGCAGAAACTTTGGATCTTCTGCCAAAGTGAGTGGGCACGAGGAACTTGCTTCACTTAGCCCTGCAGCATTCTCAGCAAAAACTCTGAATTCATATTCACAACCCTCATGCAGGCAGGAAGCTTTGACACGTAGGTCATAAACTGGTTTCTTATTGACACGAACCCAGCGAACACCCTGCTTCTCCCTCTTCTCAATAATGTAACCACTGATACGGCTACCGCCATCAGTGGCAGGTCTCTGCCAGCAGACAGTCATGGAATCACTGGTTGCACTTGTGACCTCAACATTGGTTGGAGCAGATGGGATAGTATACGGATCAGTTGCCTTTATAGGGTCACTTTCCAAATTCTCACCCTCACCATACTTGTTAACTGCTCTTACCCTAAACAGGTATTCATTTCCTTTCAGTAACTTCGTTATTTTACAAGTGGTTGCCATCATGTCACCATAAACAACAATCCAAGCTACACGGCTGGTTTCACATTTCTCAACAATGTAGTACATGACCTCAGCACCACCAGTCTCATGTGGGGATCCCCATGACAGTGTGCATTTCTCTGCTGTGACTCCAGACACTTCCAGAGGCCCAGCAGGTGGTCCTGGTCTGTCTAGGACTTTGCATGTAACAGCTCTCGATGTTGTTCCTCCTGGACTCTGCAAAGTCAGAGTATACTGTCCTGAGTCTTTTCTAACACTTTCTCTGACAACTAGAGAGGTTTTTGTCTTTGTTGCTGTTATTTCAACCCTTCCTTTGCTCCCAATGTTTCTACCATTCTTCAACCAAAACACTGTAGGGTTAGGGCGACCAGCGATATCAGCATCTATTCTGAGGAGTTCCCCTGCCTTGACAACAACCGCTTGTCTAAATTTGTCCTCCATGACAATTTTAGGTGGCTCTACGTCATGCTGCACTGTAACAGGGCCTGTGGTTTCAGAAGGTGCACTGAACAGCTCAGCTGAATTTTTGGCAATCACACGAAAATCATACTGTTCGCCCTCTGTTAGGCTAGTCACTTCCAGGAAGGTGTCTAGCAAATTTGTGAAGTTGCATTTAAGCCAGCAACTCTCTGGCAGCTCTTTACGCTCAACAATGTACCCAGTTATTTTAGCCCCACCATCATATTCTGGTTTGTCCCATGAGAGGGAAACTGAGCTATTAGTTATATTAGTGACTGTAAGGCTTCTAGGGGGGTCACACTGGTCTCTAGCTGCTACAGGTTCAGATGCTTTACTGCATGGTCCAACACCAGCCATGTTCTCAGCACAGACTCGAAACTCATATATCAAACCTTCTTCAATGGTTGTAACCTTGAACTGGTTCTCAGTCACTGGGTTACGGCTTAACTTTGTCCACAAAATACTACTTTGATCTTTGCATTCAATGTGATAACCAATGATAGGGCTACCACCGTCACTATCTGGCTTGTCCCATGCAACCATCATGATAGACTTTGAGGGATTTTCAACACAGACATTTAATGGGGGACCAGGGGGCTTAAAGGGATACTGAGCAACAACAGGTTCTAACTCAACAAATTGGCTTTTGCCATAACGATTCTCTGCAGCAATACGAAACTGATATTCAGTGCCCTGTGTTAGACGGGAAATTTTGATTGATGTTCTTGCAACTGTAGCTGACACAGTCTGCCATGTTGTGCTGCCTGTGTCTCTCTTCTCAACTACATAATTAGTTATTTGACATCCACCAGTATAATATGGGGGCTGCCATGACAGAGACACAAAGTCAGCACTCGCTTCATCCACACTGAGGTCAATTGGTGGTCCAGGTCTTTCAAAAACATTGACTAAGATTTCAGCGGATGTGGTTCCAATCGAGTTGGCCACGGTAATCTCATACTTGCCAGCATCCACTCTGGTTGCATCTTTAATAATTAACTGGAATGATGAATCAGATGTGTGCACATTTACCCTGCTTGTCTCTTTCAGTGGGTTGCTATCTTTCATCCATTCTGCAGTAGGTGGTGGTATACCCTTAAATGGAACATCAATCTTTAAATCATTTCCTGCCTTCACACCAAAGGTGTTTGACAGCAGGTTGATAATGGGTTTAGCACTAGTATCATCAACTATAGCAGGTGCCAAAAGGGATTTTGGCTCACTTTTTCCTTTTTCATTCACAGCACTTACTCTAAAGAAATACTCGTTTCCTTTCATCAGCCCATTAACAGTTACTTCTTGTGCTTTACTCTCTGAACATATGGTCCATGTGTCATCTCCTTTTGCCTGCATTTCTACAACATAATATATGATTTTGCTTCCTCCATCATGCTCAGGCTTTTCCCAAGAGATCCTTGCACTATTGCTAGTAACATCACAGAGTGTGATTCGGCCTAGAGGGGGTGGAGCCTCAGACACTTTAACAGCATCAGTGAGCTCTGCCGGCGAACCAGCACCAAACTCATTCACAGCTAGGACGCGGATATAATAGAAGCATCCTTCCTGAAGATTGTCAATCTTGTATGAGTTTCTCACACAGTTGCTACAGACGCTTGTGAATGCCTTTCTAGCCTCCTCTCGTTTTTCAACAATGTAGTGTGAAATCTTTGCTCCTCCATCAATTAGAGGTTCTTCCCAGGAGATTAAAACAGAGTCTCTCTTTACATCTTTTACCTCTAGTTTGGTTGGTGCGCTGGGGGAGTCCAATACTCTGACATTGATGAAAGCTGATTTTGAACCACTGTGGTTCTCAGCAGTCAACACATATTTTCCAGTGTCATTTTTATTGACATTCTCAATCAATAACACTGTGTAGGAGCTTGTTACCTCAATTTGAGCACGCTCAGTGAGGGCACCACCTTCCTTTGTCCATTTTACCTCGGGCTCTGGTCTCCCTCTGAGGGTGACGTAGAGACGTAAAGTGGAACAGGCTCTAACACTGACAATCTTCCTCAAGGTACTGTCCAGCTCAATCTCAGGGGCCTCCAATTTTTCTGCAGCCACCACAATTCCAGGTAGATCCACAGGCTCTCCAATCCCAGCTGCGTTCATCGCACGTATCCGGAAATTGTACATTGCATTTTCTCTGAGTCTATTCACTGTGTAGTTTGTGTCCTCTACACCTGTACTTTGTGTGCATGTCGTCCACTCATCTTCTGCTGCTTCCTTCATTTCAACAGCAAACCCACTGATGGCTGCTCCACCATCATAGATGGGCCGTGACCAAGTCAGAGACACAGTCCTGCTGGAATAGTCTATCACTTTTGGGTTGGTAGGGGGACCAGGTGGGTAGGTAGCTTCACATACTTTAATGTACTCACTTGGTTCACTGGGTGCACCAACACCAGCAGCATTCTCAGCCAGTACTCTAAACTGATAGTGGTGTCCCTCTGTGAGCCCAGTGCATCGGAAACGCAGGTCATTTAGTCTTCTCTTGTTGCATTTAGTCCACCTTACTCCTTCTTTGTCCCGTTTCTCCAAGATGTAGCCATCAATCTCTGAGCCTCCATCAGTCTCAGGCCTTTCCCATGTTAGCACTACAGAGTCACCAGCCACTGCACTCGCTATAGGGGTAGATGGTGCACTAGGTGTCTTAAAAGGGTTTTCTGCAATGAATGGGTCTGATTCAAGAAATTCCCCAACACCATATTTGTTTGTGGCAGCAATTCTGAATATGTATTCTTTTCCAGGCACCAGTTTTGTCACTTTGTAACTGAGAGCTTCAACTTGAGACTCAACACCTGTCCAAGTAACACGACTGGTCTCCCTTTTTTCAATTATGTAGTGGGAAACACTAGCACCACCATCATTAACCGGAGGGTTCCAGTGAAGAGAGCATTTCTCTGCACTGACAACTTTAACCTTCAGATGTCCATCTGGAGGACCAGGTCTATCAAGGACTTTCACATTAACTGGGATCGATGTAGTTCCACCACTGTTACTGAGGCTCAAGAGAAAGTGTCCCCCATCCACTCGTGTACAGTCTCTGACAGTCAAGGTTGTGTGAGTCAGAGTGTTTTTGACCTCCATTCTTGCTGTAACTTGGTCAATTTCTTTCCCATCCTTTAGCCAAGTTACTTCAGGAAGAGGTTTCCCAAAGTAATCAGCATCAATGATGAATGTCTCACCAGCTTGAAAAACAGAGGTGTTCTTGAACTTTGGATCAATGTATGCTGTTGGTCCTTCAATAACATCCTGAGCAATGATGGTTACACTTTCTGAAGGTGTACTCCAAACACCAGCAGCATTCTTAGCAGTGACTCTAAACTCATAACCTTGGCCTCCAGTTAAACCCGTGACTGCAAACTGATTCTCAATAACATTTGTGAAGTGTGCTTTCATCCATCTGCCATCTGGGAGCTCCTTCTTTTCAACAACATAGCCTGTAATTGTGCTTCCACCGTCACTTCTTGGTTTTGCCCACTGAAGTGTGATGTTCTCTCTGGTTATAACAACAGCTTCAGGTTTGCCAGGTGGATCACAGGGGTCTCTTGCCGCGTAGCATTCAGATATTTTGCTTGATGGGCCAAGTCCGGCAATATTCTCAGCAAAGACTCTGAATTCATATTGAATGCCTTCTTCAAGCCCACTTGTTTTGAAGCGAGCATCAGGTATGACAAGTTTGTTCAGTTTGGTCCATAAAATGCTGTTTTTCTCTTTGCGCTCAAGGTGATAGCCAATGATTGGGCTTCCTCCATCTTTGGCGGGGGGCACCCATTCAACCACCATGCTGTACTTTGTCACTGTGGATGCAAAGGGGGTGCCAGGAGCAGCGGGCACACTAAAAGGATACTGTGCCATCACAATAGGAGAGGTGATTGCAGTACTCTTCCCATACCTATTTTCGGCAAACACTCTGAATTGGTATTCATTTCCTGTCTTCAGTTTGGTGACTTTGATTGTGGTTCTTACTGTTGTCGCTGACACAGTCTGCCATTCAGTGCTTGAGATGTCCCGTTTCTCCACTACATAGTTGTCTAGCTGACAGCCTCCTGTGTATTCGGGTGCCACCCAGGAGACAATAACATAGTCAGAGCTGACCTCATCAATCATCACAGGGCCTGTGGGTGGGTCGGGCTTTTCAAGAACAACCACGGTGATTTCTCCTGTATATTTTCCAGAGCTGTTGCTTGCTATGATAGAGTATTGACCAGAGTGCTCCCTGGCGGCATGTCTGATATGAAGAACTGTCAGCGATGATGTATTTAAAACCTCTAGTCTTGAAGTCTCTTTGACTGCCTGCCCATCTCTTTTCCATTCAATCTTTGGTGCTGGATGCCCAACTACTGGGATCTCGACTTTCAGATCTCCACCATTTTTGACGGTAGAAGTGTTAAAAGTTATCTGAAGACTTGGCTTAATAGCATTTTCCACATCTGGATCAGGGCTAGGTTGGACCATGGGGTCAGGTTCAGGTTGTCCTGGTGTGAGGAATCAAAAATAAGTTATTAAGCGATCAGAAGATTAGATGGGATCACTGCAGAGTAAGACTAATTTTTGCCTAATGAGTACAGAAGTCAAGCCAAATAACTTGGTGAGCTTTCAAATTCATTTGTTCAACTACAGGGAGTCACTGAAAGATACTATATTCAAATGTAGAAATATTTTTTCACTGGCTCTACAATTTAGTTTAATTCATTATTTATTCTGAAAATTTCTAAGAAAAAATATTGCACAATTAAAGATATATATATTTAGTTGGTTGTTTACTCAGCTTAAACCTGTTTTCAACACAGGCCTATGAAATCACTGAATGTATTTTTAACCTTTGTTTACAATATGTGTTACAAACTAATCCCAGGTAATAACACCAAAAAGTTTAGATTGTACTTCATTATTGTTAGAACTTTAACACATGATTCAATTTCTATTTCATGATAGGATGAACATACCTTGGACAATGACTGTTGAAAATGACTGGGAATCCTCTGCTGTGAGGTCTGCATCAGTATCTGGTGTCACATTTAAATATAGAGCATGAGACTCATCCCCTGCTTTCTGTTCTGTCTACAAAAGAGATTAGTACAAAACAGTCAGGCATTTTAAAGTTACAGACAGGCTGACACAATCATGACTACATGCTCCTTTTTTCCAGTTTTTTTATTCAACGGTTTGTCTTGAAGTAGAAGGTACAATAACATTAAAAGCCACCATGCTTATCTAATAGTAGGAATGAGTTAAAAATAACTTTGGTGTTTCACAACAAGCTAGCATGTAAACTTAGTGAGTATTATGTCAGTAATAGACACTCTTCGTGTTCAAAGTAACCAAAGGCATGCCTGACCAGGCTGTTACCTCTGCCAAACAGATACAAACTTTATTAGCCTTTTCTTAAAATACTCAAAAGGTTTGGACCATTTTACTTCAGACAGAAATACAAGAAGAAAAAAAAAGGAATTAGAATACTTAAGTGCGCTACCACTGAAACAACTCTTAATATATTGTTGCTTACAAGTTTTCAGAATTCTTAAAAAGCTTTACTTACTGCGTTGTTGTTGGATTCCATCCTTTGCCTTACTTTCCCCCTATTATCTATGACAAATTAAACCTGGATTCAAAACTCGGCTTGCTCAGTTAACCAGTTGGCTAAGGTTTGTCGACAGTGGTAAGAACCCCCAATCTTGAGGCAGACGTACACAGCTCTGCCAATCACTGCCTGCTTTATCTCCAAAAGCATGCAGTGACTAAAATAACCATGATGCCTGATTGGCCATCTGCTCATTCCTTCAAAGTTAGTTGAGCCTCCATGTGTCAGCTGCTAAAATCTGGGAAGCTGCTCAGTAGTTCAATATTACAGGGAGGCTATTTGAGTTTCAGGGGGTTTTACCATTAGGCTTTATATTCTCTGTCCATTTTGCTGACTGGTTGGGTTATGATGTGTCACTGGCGCAGGGATAAGGGGGAAACAGAGACCTTTTTTCCCCTCACTTTCACACATAGGGTACTAGTGGTAATAAAGATAGAGATTCAGTCATAGCCTACAGATAATCTCTGATGTGTTTGACCTTTATATCCAGTCATATTCATTTAAAGTGTAATTCAAATGAAATCAAAGTGATCTGACATCCAATGAAATCTGATTATGATCTATCTGTTTGTTGTTAGGTATAAGAGTCCAAACATAAGGGTCTCCTTTTACGTGAAACCTTTAAAGCCACCCCACTCACAAAATGCCCATGGTGTTACTCAGGCTGATCCCACCTTCCTGGATGGATCTGTAATATATTTCCTTGTTTGTCCATAGCCTATGTGATATGTTTTTATTTTAAATCAATTTAACATGCTTGTGAGGAAACACCTGATTTCCTTTATTATTAAAAACCAATCAAAATGGTTGTTTCTGTATTTAAAGTTAAATTCTATTAATGCTTACCTACAGTATTTCTCAATCGCTAAAACACTAAACCCTATTGTCTGAACTAAATTCTTAGTGGCCTGAACCCATGTATTGAATCAGTCACTCTTTTGGCAAAAGCATAAGCACTTTTCACCTGTTAGACAACAACTTCAAACATTCTCACTCACTAAAACACATTCTGCACTGTGATGCACTTGTGTTGCATAATGGTAAGCACAGGTAGCAAAAGTTCAACACAATTGAATGATAGGTGTCACAGCTTAAACACAACCAGTCAAAATTGATCACACTTGTGGCGAATGATGTGAAGAAACCAGTATAAGCCAGTTCAGAAAGCACTGGTTGTTGAAGGTTGTACAATGGAAAGAAATAATCTGAGAGGCAGAGGAAGAGTGTGTGTAAGAGGTGGTCGAGGAGGAAGAGGAGGGGAGAGAAAACAAAGAACAGTAACTTCTGATGAAATCATAGTAACTATGATTGACCATGTGCTTCTTATTTATATTTGTTTTTATTTTATACAGTCTATGGTTTTTACTTTATTTTTACTGTATAAAGGTGCTAAATTCAAAGAGGATTTTTTTTTGTAAAATTCATTTAGCCTACTGTGAACAATAAACATTATTTCTACAGCTTCATGTTCTGAGCATTGTGTTTTCAATTGTTTTATGTAGTGTGTAATGACTGCTCAGTATTGTTTTTAATTTTGATTGACTTGGGGTATGATCATAGTGTTGAGAATAGCGTGGTGGATGTCAATAAATGTGTTTTAGCAATTGAGAAATACTGTAAATGTACAAACAGTGTCACTCTAATTTTATTCTTTAAAAAAAAATTGGCGGCGCCTTTATTTTGAAAATAATGACCCGGAAATATTTCCGGAAATACCTCCAGAAACACCAACGAAGAAGTATACTGAAGTGTGGAAGCTAGCTGCTCCGGTAAAAGGGAAAAATGAATGAAGAATAGCAATGGCAATCAGAGCCAGATTTAACCACGTCTTCGTTCAGGTATTTATCTACCACTTAAATACAGGACTCTGAATTTGATGGGCCAATAGAATCGTGTTAGTCCTGTCTAAATTATACTAAATTAGACATGTGTCATGGGTAAACAGCCAGAGAAACAAGCAAGAGTACAAAAAGTAAATATTTTCAGAAAACTGTATTTTTTTTTTTAGTCCAGAGTTTGATGAAGATTCGGTAACAAACTTTTATTTGTATGATGAAGGTTTGTTCAGCGTTTTTGATAGTGTTGTGAAGATTTAAGAGCTGCAATTTACTGTAAACTTCAGCTACATTTAAAGACATTTCATTGATCATACTGATAAAGTTTACTGGCAACAATTGAGACTACTGATTTATGATTCAGGCTATTTTATAAGCATAAATGCCCATCACATAATCCAGATTGACATATACAAATGTGTGTTTGCCTTCTCTGACAGTTAATATAAAACTTATTGAGCTGTTGATTAGATAAAAAAATGTACTTTCAATCAGTCAGACAGAGGTTTGGGAACTTGTGATTGTCATAGTTTCTGATATGTTATTGGCCCATGAGCATTTTGAGACAAAAGCTTTGTAGCTATTATTCCAACAGGCCCCCCATGCTGCCTCTGTGATGATTCAGCTAAATCACATCTTTTTTACCCAACACAGTGAACATTTTTGTTTCATTACCTCTGTCTGCCCTTCTGTTTGCCAGCAGATCCAGCCATGCCTCTACCATTTGTGTACAGCAACCAGGACTATGTCACAGACGTGTGTCGGAGCAGAGGTAACACCCTAATGCCAGCGAAGTTTGACTCAACCGTCCAAGCAGGCTGGACGGACAGGATGGACAGAGGGCTCTTCCGCTACCACCTTGGGGATCTACAAACACGCATCCTCCCTGGCCAGCTTGGCTTTGTGGCCCAGCTGAATATCCAAAGAGGACTAGAGAGAAGGAAGCCTCAGGAGATACTGAGCATTCAACAGGAGTTCAACGCCAAACAGTTCAATTTTAACAAAATCAATCCAGAAGAGATCATATGTGAGATGGTCAAGGCCACTGAGGGAGGACATGAGAGGGGGCAGCAGCATCCACCCTGTAAGATGGTTGTGCTGGTCAATGTCAGCCCTCTTGAGTTTGGACATTGTCTCTTTGTTCCAGATCCTTCACGCTGTTTCCCACAGGTACTGACAACTTTCGCCATCCAGGTTGGTGTTGAATCTGTGCTCCTCAGCTCTGATCCTGGCTTCCGTGTGGGGTTCAACAGTCTTGGAGCTTTTGCATCTGTCAATCATTTACACCTACATGGGTACTACCTAGACCATGAGCTGAAGATAGAGTCCATGCCAGCAAAGCCACTGGCCCCTGAGAAGGGATTTTATTGCTTGCTGGACTTTCCTGGTGGATTTTTGTTTTACACAGAATCAGAGCAGGTCGAGAAAGTGGCCAGAGCTGTCTGTAGAGTCACAGACTTTCTTGTGGAGCGTAACATTGCTCACAACCTGTTCTTGACAAGAGGTTGTCCACCATGTGAGAGCATACAAAGTGAAAAGGATCGCTGTTCAAGAAAAGGTGTTCGTATTGCTGTATGGCCCAGAATATCCTGCTTTGGTGCCAAAGAGGAGTCTGCCTTCAATGTTGCTCTTTGTGAACTGGCTGGACATTTACCATTCAAGAACAAGAAGGACTATGAGCTCACTACAGAGAGAGACGTTACAGGTATTATCAAGAGGTATCTTCTGCCTGATGAGGAGCTTCACACACTAGAACAACAGCTAGCTCATCATTTGATGAATTTGTAAATTTCACATCAATAACTGTTAAATCCTGTGCGTATAATATATGATTAAGTATCTTCACAACCAGTTATTCTTAAGGTGCTATGCTGTATGTCTTCACTTGCATGAGGGTGAAAAAACAAGTATTGTAATTTAAGAGATAAGATCAACTTTATTTATTCCCTATTGGCTAACTTACTTGAAATGTTGTACCAATGGATGTGTTGCATTATAAGTGGTTCAAAATAAAGAGACCCAAAGCATTTTATCTAGTCTTTTCATTTACATTTTTTAGTTTCAGTTTAAGTTGTAAACATAAAGTGACTCTGCCATAAAAACACTTTCACAACACACATTAGGCTTATTAAAGCAGGGGAAGCACAGCCATAATAAATAGCATCGTTTTTCCAACGTTGTTCTCCATCCCTTTAAAAACAGCTCGTTCATGCTGGTTTGTTTGCATCAGAGGAAGTAGAACAAAAGACATTGTTGATGCCACTTATCAGCAAGTTAGCAAGTGTGTGTTGTGAGCAGGCGAATCATATTACGTTTATTGATAGTAACAAAAAGTACGTGGAGGTACTTGAGATTAAGTCAATGGTCTTCAAAGGAAAGCACACACTGTGGTTGAGGCTAGAGCAGATTTCATTAGGGTAAAGTAAATAAAAGTGTATGGGAAACATGTTTTTTTCTGCAGGGCTGTTCTCTTGGATCAAAGTGAAACAGTTTCATGAGTGAAATGAAGTTGTGTAAACTGAAAATCTCGGATGATGTGACAACAGTGTACGACTGTACGTGTCATACTGAGTCATGGTGCCAACGTGTTTGCTAGTCCATGCACTTCATTCCACTAAATGTGTTTATATGAGTGTCAGAAGTACTGGGAAGATACCTATTCAGCTGGTATAGCCAGAAAAAGAAGTGTTTGAGTTGGAACCTTATGTTTGAGAGCGCTTCAATAAGAAGTAGCCAACATTTAATATACTCTAACTACAATAGACACTCTCTTCTACAGATTTTTTGACACGCCTAAATAAGAAAAGCAAGGGTGGAAGATAATAAGTTGATAAAAAGCAAGGCAAGGCAACTTTATTTGTATAGCGCATTTCATACACGAGGGCAACTTAATGTGCTTTACATTAAAACATTAAAAGCATTGGAAACATTCAGACAAGCTGAAAAGAGCATAATTCAAATGACGAATATAATAAAACAGAAAAGGAAAATTAAAAATATATTAAAAGTAAATTTAAAATTTGCATTTATAGCAAGTTAAAATGAGCTAAGATAGGAAGGCAGTAGCAAATAAAAAAGTCTTAGTCTTTGATTTAAAAGAGGTGAGAGTTGGAGCAGACCTACAGCTTTCAGGGAGTGTGTTCCAGATATGTGGTGCATAATGACTAAATGCTGCTTCACCATGTTTCGTTCTGACTCTCGGGACTGAAAGCAGACCAGTACCTGATGACCTCAGAGCTTACACGCTTACACGTTGCATTTTCAGAGTGTTTGTATTGTGCATGCTGGCTCACTGTCATATTTTAATGGTAAACTGAGATTAGCTTTTCCCTTTTTCATCAAGTCAAAGATCAAGTTTATTTACTGAGAACATCACTTGTTCACCTTGCACTAGAATTAAAATAGTGTAACATGCTTGAACTATTGACAAATGCTTCACACTGTGTAAAAGGTGACGTGTCAAACACAACCAACTGACAGGAAAAAATTACATTTGTGATTGAAGAGCTTCTTTGTCAGGTCTGATAGAGGTTCCTAAATGAAGCTGGTCAATGGTACACGTCTTCCCCAAAGAGCACATCATCTGCCAGAATAGCATCACCAAGGTAGCAGTGCCCAGCTGAGCAGTGAGATCAATGAGCATGGATACCTGCTCACTCATTCTAATTAATGAGTTTCCTTATTGGTGAGGACACAAATGTATATCTACATTATATATGATCTGCTAACATATTTTTTAATGTCACTGTAAGATAAGGACCTTCATGGCCATTTTCAAATCATACATCATGACTCAGTCATACAGTCAGGAAGTCAGTTTCTATTCACATAGAAACATTTCTTCATTCGAGTTACATTTTTTCAGTTGGTTGTACTCAACAATAGCAAACACATGAACATAAGGGGTGAGTACCGGCAAGAACCTCACGATACGATATGCTTCACGACACTTGTGTCACGATACGATAGTATCACTATATATCAAGATATCACAATATTGTGACATATTGGGATATTCTACAAAGTAAACTAAGAAAAAAATACAGATTGTGTATAATGTAAATCGCACAATATTACTCAAAATTTAAAGGAAAAATTAAGTCAAAACTATTTGATTGAAAACAACTTTTCCACTTTATTGTTTTTGAAATACTGAAGTCATATTTTAGTTCAAACTCGGCTAAAATATGAATTTTTATTTTTACAAAAAATTTATATTAAGAGTTGAAATATCGATATTATATCAGAGGTCAAAATATTGTGATATATTACTGTATTGATATTTTTTCACACCTCTAATGAACATATTATTTTGATAAATAATAGATACAAATAATAAAATAATGTGCTATCTCCTCTTGAGGAAGAAATGCTAGCTTGGAATTTCGCCTGCTTGGAATTTACTTCAAAGCTTGCTAACTTAAGCTGTTATCTAAAGCTAACAGGAAGCTATCAGGTTATCAAGCTTGTTTTTTTAGCTTGTTAAATACAGGCAAGTCCCAAATATTTTCTATAATCACTTATGAGTGTTACATGAATAAGTGGCAAATGAAAACATATAGAAAACATGTATTGCGAAGTCTCAACTAGGTGCTTGAATAATTGCTTGTCAGCTACCTATAAGGTAGTCCAACACATTAAACACACAAGATTCTTTGTGCAAAGTAGAGAGCTTTAGGAAGGCTAAAGCTCTAAAGAGG